>NC_079890.1:22224003-22499003 GCF_024868665.1 Triplophysa rosa
TAGAAAAGCAGAGTACAGAATAAGTAGTTTTCCATTCAGGTAGATGTTTACAGGTGTTTTTAACAAAGAATGAATGTGATTCATTGAAGTTATATTTACATGACAGCTGAGGAATGTAATCATCTGCATTGTTGTTTCACTGGCTTTAGGATAAATAAGTCTTTCTATTTTCCACATGGGTTTGGCATTGAACTATTATAATATGGTTATGATGTTTTTCCCCAGTCAGGTGGGTTTGTGAGAAGGTGTGCGATTAAAATAACTTGCAGTTGTTAACTGTCAAATAGAGGTCATAAGTCTCAGGTCCAAAATGACCTGTTCATAGTGACCTCATCACATTGACAGGAGTCTAGAATAGTAGTCACAGACACATTCATGTCACTATGAAGTGCCTGTGTGGTTTTTGATCAGATGTTTGTTCTAAAAGATCTTTCTCTGTGTCATGTTTTGTTCATATGTGTTTGATCAAAGTTTTATGGTTGTACTGCATGCACTATTCACTCTTGTCATGTGCAAAAGAACAATGTGAAACTGTGACTGTGCCACTGTGTTGAGTTGGTTATGACTTGACCCTTGCTGATTCTTTCTTCTCTCTTTTCAAGGGCGACATCCAATAATAAAGTTCGTGACCAGGTGTCCTTGGAGTTAAGTTATGTCAATGCAGATCTGCAGCGTCTCATGGGACAGCTGGAAGGACTCAACAGCTCTGTGGAAGTTTATCAGAACGTACAGTGAGTACACACAAACATGGTACTGACTCGGATACAAAAAAGTTAGAGAATGTGCAGTAAGAGCACACTCTTGTCTAACTAGAGTTGATAACATTCTAGAGATAGAACACACAGTTAATATTACACATGTCTAATTATTCAGAACACACAGACCTTCCCTCATGAATTACAGTCGTAAGTGGGGTGTGTACAGAATGATACAACAGTTACAACATCTTGTAATATGGCTCTCTGGCATAATCTTCTTTGAGCACATTTTCAGTTTTAAGAGGACATTTTTTATTTAAACATGGTCAAATGTGTTAAGAGCAGTTTAGGATCTATTGGAAGGTACTTCTTAATGCTTATTGGTAGATACAGTAAGATGTTAAGAAAGTATCAATTTTGAGATTTAGGTTAAACAATAAAATAGCGTGTTGTTGTTTTTTGCATTATTTAAAACCAGATTAGCTCTCGTGCTACAAATGAAATGTTTCCTGCATTTGTGAACAGTTGAGACCTCCTGTCAGATGCTTTGCCTTAGTCAGCTTAAACATTCCAGCCGTATATTGAAAATATCACACTCGGCTCACAATGCTAAATTCTATAGGAGTGTCTCCTCGTGCTTTCCAACACTCTCCACACATGTCACTGAACTTTCCTCTATGAAAAACAAACCTGCCCTCCCCTTTGTACTTGAAAAATCAACTGTCAACATGGCTGAGCTTTAAAGAGAACACAAGGGCTCGATAAGTACATTCATGAAAGCCAGACTGACTTCAGGCCAGCTAGAGTTTCTCTGTCAAAGACAGAAGTAAATTCACAATAGAAAGAGGGTTATTTACACATGACTGGTCAGACTGGTTCATGACAAGCTGCTGAGGTGGTTTGATTGATAGAAGGAAATAAACACCCCTCTCAGAAGTTTTCCTTTAGAGCAGTGGTTCTCAAACTTTTTTGTTGTTAGGCCCCCTTTGTGTAGGGTGCATCGCTTTGCGGCCCCCTTAGAAAGACTTGTAATCTTAAACTTAAAATTTTAATTGAAACAAAAACATATTCAGTTATACAATGCTGAAACATCAATTCTTTAGGTTTCTGATCATGTTTGATTGCATAAAATTTATGATCAATTTCTATTTCATAAAATGCCACAAAATCTGTGATCCATCTTGGGACCCCCCAAGGGGCCACGACCCCAGTTTGAGAACCACTGCTTTAGAGGTAAAAGATGAGGAGATATAATGTGTGTATTTTGACAAGAGCCTTTGTGTGTTTTGTTGCCTTTTTGTGCCACAATTGTGTTGACACGAGCGGTCTGATGGCAGCCAGGTGAATCTGTGTTTGTGCATCAATACGTGTTATTTTGAAGGTCATGAGTATTTCAATTCAAGGCACTGAGTGTGTGAGTCTGTGTGTTTCCTTGGTTACGGTCAGATTCTTGTCCTCTTTACATCCTCTCTAAGCCCTCATTTGCTTTTCAGACCACTGCGAGTGAGAGCGTGTGTGTGTGCAGTGCACGCATACACGCTCGAGTGTCTTTGGCACGCTTCACCGTCTGTGCGTGAATAGCAGTCTCGCTCTCGTCTAAGAAAGCTTGGCCATATTTTCAGCCCAAACCCTGCTTAGCAGAGCATCAGCATTAGCTTCATAACGTGCTCATAACAGTCTTAGGGTTGTTCCTCCCGGGCCAGGCGTTATTGAAAGAGTGTTTATCCACAGTGCCTAGAAGGTTTGTTGTAAACCAGAAATACCTCCTGCAGACATCTGTACCTGCATTCTGAACTAATGACCTACATCAGTAATTACATCTCTTTGTGTACAGCTGTAAACATGAGAAAAAAATGTTGTTTTTTACATTTTGAAGGAAAATGTTAGTTGATGCTATTTTATATTGTGTTTAGCTGTTTGCCAGGTACCGGGGTCGGATGAATAAATATGAATGCAAAAAAAGTTTGATGGCTTTATTTTTAGGCTACTATGTTAAATATTTAGAACAATAGTAAAGTTGTAGGTGTGTCAATGTTTGCACTGTATGTGTGTGTATTTTTGGTTTTGCCCTTTATTTTGGAACCACTGCTGCATACCAGCCTCAGTTTTCTCTCTGCGCTGAGGCTCTGGTTACACTTTGGTTTGTCTCTCAGGCTTGTGTTTTCTCCAGCTTAATTTTTTTTTTAAACAAACAAAGTCTGTCACCTTCTGTTTATGAAGAAGTGTGAGAAAGCAGCATTCCCATCAGAGCAGTGCTATCACCTGCGTTCCATGCACAGAAGTCCGAACAGAACAAGGTCTTTCCTGTGGCTGTAGACAATGCTGCATTGTCTACAGCCAGTAGTGTGTGTGTGTGTGTGTGTGTGTGTGTGTGTGTTTGTATCGGACAGAACCTCATTCTTTAATTTCTTTCATACTCCCCATCCCTCTCTGTGTGTTTCTTAAACGCAATCTTTTCTCATGGCCTGAAGAGCGGACAGGAACAAAACCTGCTTCGCCTTTTAGTGTGCCTCACTGCAGTCTGCGTGTTCTGCTCTTTGATTGGTTGGCACGGGTTAAGATGTTTTCATCACATGAGCTTGACAGATGTCAAGATGATATCATGTTATGAGTGATTTGTGGTACACTTTAAACTTGGGAATTTTATCGAATATTTATAACCAGGCCTGCACATGTGCTCATCCACAGGGAGATCGACAAACTTCTGTTCATGTCTTTCCTCTTGTGTGCGTGTGGTTATTACACATTTCTGTTTATCCCATTCTGTTGTCTGGCGGTTTGTAACTATAGCAGAGTCTCAAAGTCAAGCCCATCCTTCAAGGTCAACACTGTTATATCTATCAAGGCTGGATAGTCAGGCAAACACGTTTGATGCGAAAAAAACATCTTTGTTGCATTAACAATAGACTTGACTTTTCTCAATCTTTTTCTTTCTTTCCTTTTTAAAGGGAGACATCCAGCATCCCACTCATCCCTTTGGGCCTCAAGGAGACAAAAGATGTGGATTTCTCTGTCCCGCTCAAGGTCTGTTTCTTTTACACCACCCCAACAATGTTCATATCACACTTCCGATTTATTAGTTTTAAACCCTGTCTAAGTGAAAATAGAAAGTATGTCACTTTATAATCAAGGAAGCCAAACACTCAATAAAACGTAGTTGCTGTTTTAAAGGGATAGTTCACACAAAAATAAAAATTCTGTCATAATTAACTCACCCCGAGTTGTTCCAAATCTGTATACATTTCTTTGTTCTGTTGAACAGAGAGGAATATATTTGGAAGAATGCTTGTAACCAAACAGTTCTTGGCAGAAGTGCCCCAGAACTGTTTGCTTTCCTACATTCTTCAAATTATCTTCTTTTGTGTTCAACAGAACAAAGAAAGTTACAAA
Organism: Triplophysa rosa; assembly: GCF_024868665.1. Taxonomy (NCBI): domain Eukaryota; kingdom Metazoa; phylum Chordata; class Actinopteri; order Cypriniformes; family Nemacheilidae; genus Triplophysa; species Triplophysa rosa. Next base: position 22,228,092 of record NC_079890.1, read on the forward strand.
ATAAATCTTTCCTACTATGGTAGTCAATGGGGGGCCAAGAGTGAGGGTGAATGAATAAAGACATTTTCATTTTTGGGTGAACTGTTCCTTTAAAAGTTGTCAGTTATATTAACGTATATCATATTATTTCCTCAAGATGTGGGTTTTAAGATGTTTGTTGAGGCATGTAAGGTAATGTGTTTGCTCCAAATATGTTTGGTTTGTTTCCAGCGTGTTATTTAGCTTCACTGTAATGACACAGTGTCATAGATTCACTAGCATGTCTGTCATTGTTACTCTGGCTGCAGACAAGTTTAACAAGAAGAACAGGCCTGTGAATGTGTGACTGTATGGGGTGATTGTGTTTGTGTTGACATTACAATGAACGAATGAAATGCTTTACTTCAACAGGACTTTATTCTGGAACACTACAGTGAAGACGGCTCAAACTTTCAAGATCAGATAGATGATCTGATGGACCTGAGACAGGTATAGTGTTACTGTGGTATCCGTATGTTTACAAAACCCGATACTGGCCGAGTCATTGTCCCACATTGCTCTAAGGGGCTGTGTGTACAGTAAGCATATTGTAAATAAGAACAATAGATCATCTGTAAACAGTAGAAGTACAAATGCATATACTTAAAAGTAGAAGCTGTCCTTTTGAATGTCCTGATATAAATGTGGGTGTTTCAGGCATGCCGGACCCCCAGTCGCAATGATGCTGGTGTAGAATTGCTTGCCAAGTACTTAAGTCAACTTTCCTTCTTGGAGACTCGGTTCTTCTCCCCTACGCGTCAGATTGGCATTTTCTTCACATGGTAGGTGCCTGTTTACCAGCACCAGCATAAATGCTCTAGTCTTGAGTTATTACAGCTGTAAACACCACGACAAATTCAGCGGATATACATAACTGGTCTGACTGGGCTGTGAGTTTACCTTTGATCTATGTTAATGCATACACAACTTTTTGTATATCCTAGACAAGCAGATACAACAGGATTACGTCATTATAATAGGCCTGACAGGATTAACGGAATTATATCTGAATTATAACAGTTACTTATGTAACTAAATCATCAAAAAGAAATCTCTTTTTGTGTGTGTGTATAGGTATGACTCTTTCACTGGCATACCTGTATGCCAACAAAACATCTCTCTGGAGAAAGCCAGCGTGGTCTTCAATATGGCAGTTCTCTACTCACAGATTGGCACTCGTGCCAACAGACAAACACAAGATGGACTCGAAGACGCTATCACTGCTTTCCAGAAATCTGCAGGTGAGAGGTGTTGACACTTTATATAGATAGGTCTATATGTGTTTAGACAATTCAGAAGTATCTGAAACTTGAAAGCGTATCAGACATTTTTTCTCGCTGCTGTGCGACTTGTCTCATGAGAACAAACTATCCGTTTGGGTTTTGTTTGTGTTTAGATAAGGTGGTGTAAGTGGGCTTTAAAAACATCGGATCAGAGATTGTAACCATGGCGTAAGTCTTCCCCCTCAAAAGCATATTTGTCACAGCTCATGGGAACTCAGTGGCTGTGTTGATTTTAGTCTCCTTACTATAACAGTGACAAAAAGAGAGATTAGGCTGGCTTTTCATAAGCTCTCAGTGCTATCATAACAGCCAAGCCTTGTGTTCTTTCATCACAGGCGATGTTTTGAGATATCCACTGGAACGAAGGGCCGTGACAAAGATGATTGATTGACACACTGTCACACAAGTGTTATTTTTTAGACCTGCCTATTTGTGTGGGCTCTCCGTAAAATGAGGAAGGAAATGACGATGCTTTTGGACATAAGCCAGATAATGCTGGACATTTCTGTGTAATATATAGTCAACAATCACATTGGGCGTCTGCACAGATTGACATACATGGCCACAAATATGTGGGGTTTGGCTACTTCAGCTACACCCATTACCAACCATTTCATAAAATCAAACATACAAACATGCAGTCTGCTTAGACAAGCAAGTTGAAATGGGCATAGATTTTCTGTTCCACCATGAAAAGGCCCCATGCACAAGAAGCCAGGTTTCTGGTGTGGGGGAACTTCAATGCACAAAACCCACACCTGAACCCTATTGGGATGAATCGGAATGCCTTATGTGCTCCAGGCAGCATTACCTGATCCCACAAAGCTTTTGTGTCAAGCTTTGTCTAAATCTAAATGTGTCTAAAGTGTTCCTGTACATTGCATTAAGAGCATAAAGGTCGTGTGTTTTTTAGCACATACTGATAAATTCTACACCTTGTATTGCATTGTAAGTCACTTTGGATAATGGTGTCTGCCAAATGCATACATGTAAATGCATATTTGGGTGTTTGCTTACTTATAGCCATGCATTTGACTGCAAAGGAATGCAAATGTAAGTGTAGACTTAACCTTATAATTACATAGGAAGCTTTCAATTCTAAATCTAGTTGTTTGACTTTCCGAATGTTGTAATGCAGGTGTGCTGCACTACCTAAAGGAGACATTTACACACACGCCAAGCTATGATATGAGTCCTGCTATGTTAAGCATGCTGATTCCGATGATGCTGGCACAGGCGCAGGAGTGTCTGTTTGAGCACATCACTCTGCCAGGAATCCGAAATGAGTTCTTCAGCCTGCTTAAAATGGCCCAGGAGGCTGCCAAGGTACTGGATATTTTATTTACTGTTTTCAAACTTAATGTATTTTGTGCATATCTCACAATTATTTCTACATGAGGCTTCTTTTCATGACTATACATACTCTGTCTTGGATGTCAGTATGAGTGACAGTTGCATACAAATACATGACCTGTTGATGCTATCAGTATATGGTTGTTTCAAAGCTCAGCCTACATTTACACCTCTGTCCGGAATTTGAGTGGTGGTGACATTTACTCTTTTCTGTTCTCAGGTGGCAGAGACCTACAGTCAAGTTTACCAGTGCATGATCCAGAACCCCATTAGGAACAACGTGCCCTTCTTCTGGTCTACCATGTGTCAGTTCAAGACCAGTCACTACAATGCTCTTGCCCACTACTTTGTCTCCACCGCTCTGCTGGACCACCAGCGTAAGTCAAGCAGTCGATCGTGGCCTCTGCCTGTCTCCAATTGGCCGACGGCCCACTGAAACCTTTAAAGGTCCCCTTTGTATCTCATTTATATAAACTGTTTCCTTTTTCTTTGGGGAGTTAAAAAGGGTTCAAATATCAGAGCTTTAATAGACTTTTTCTTCGAAGACATTTTTTTAAGGTTAAAAGTGAGTGAGAGAGAGAGAGAGAGAGAGAGAGATGAAAGGCAGAGAAGTTTCAGTATCCCGGTCTACTTTTGACAGGCTGGTGAGAGATTATGCCAGAACAAATGGGATTATGTAACATTCTCGTTCTTTAAACAGAAACTCCCTCCCTCCGTCTCTTATTTTCCATCTCCCTTCCTTTCACTCCTTTTGTGTTTTTGCGTCTCCATGACAGGCACAGCTTAAGCTATTGATGAGCTCGCTTTGACTCAGCATACAGAAATGCACAAAAGGATACATAAATAATGTCATAACCTCATAACAGTTAGATGGCATCAGTGGATTGAGATGAAACTTAATGGAATGCACATACATTACATTACATTACATTATATGTTTTAAATGCAATAAAATATGATGCAAAATAATGCAATGTAAACATTTTGTGTGTGTGTTTGTAGTGGCCCCCAGTGATGATGAGGACAAACAAGAGAAGGCTCTGTCTCAACTCTATGATGCCATGCCAGATGGACGTTCCCCTCTGGACATCCTGAAAAATAAGGAAGAGAGGCGGAGAATAGGTGAGAGACACATACACATGCGTGTTTAACTCTCTCATTTAAAGACCTGTTTGTATTATCCAGGTGATGAAAGGAATAGTTCACCCTAAATGCAAAAATATGACATCATTTACTGATCCTTAAGTTATTCCACTTTAGCCTACTGAACTCATTTTCTTGTTTGTTTTCTTAGGTAAAGCTCATTTGCAGCGTGCCATCATGGGAAACGAAGAAGCAATCCGCACGCACGCTCTCTGTCAACCGAAACTAGACATCATGAATGACATCCTGCAAGCCAGCCACAAACGCTCTCTTGCCAAGTTTGAACAATACGAGAAAGAAGATGAGTTCACAGATTATATGGTTGCACCAGACATCATCTGTAAGTCAGAGATATAGAATAATTGCTTAAAAGAATATACATGAGTACGTTTTTCCTGATAAATGACGCCATGTCCTTGTCACGCAGGTTTAATAATGTAATGTTTGACTTTGTCACTTGGTTAAACAGAATGATTACATGTTATTAGGAACTTGCAGTAGGTCCATCATTGAATCATCCTGACACATGATTAGAGTTTGCCATAATGGCTCGTTTTTTCTCCTTTTGTGATAGCTAAGACCGAAAAGAAAGCAGAGATGGAGGTCGCAGCTGCCACCAAGGTGAAAGTCGCAGACTTATTCCAGCGGCTGGTATGTGGGCTACTAATTTTACTCAGAAACACCATTTACATTTTGAGCTCTGTTCACAGCACATGAATGCTCTTGCAGATTTGCAGCTTTCTTAGACGTTAAGTAAAAATCAAAAATCAAAAGAGCATTCAGTGAGCATGTGTGTGCTGTTGAACAGACCCATGTTGATTAAACTGTACACACTGGCTTAAACGGACAGCAACCTCAACAATCTAAATAGTGCACACAATTATGGACAGCCAACTTTAATTTTTTTGTAATTGTGAAGTTTGCTTGGTCAGTGTGTAGAGTATGATTATCTTTTAACAATACTAATATGAATAACCCTGGTTTAAACGTGAATTTTGTTATGGTATGGTATCTCAAATCACCCTTTATAGTGGTGCTTGCTAAGGCAAGCATTACTAATATTTTTCTCATGCTTGGGTTAGGGATGTCAACAAACCCCTAACCCTAAGCATCACACTTTGGCTAGACCTGGCAGAGAATGGATGGAAAATAATCACAAAATCTTTTAAGGGACCAGTGACATAGCAGGGTCCACAATACAATAGAAGCTTAGAGGTGGGAAATAAAATAACTAGCATTGCCTTAACATACACAAAAAGCTGCTTCAAAAGGCCTCTCCGATGCCATAGAAGAACCTTTTGGTTCCTTTTGGTAAAGAATCTTTAACATCTGAAGAAACTTTCTGTTTTACTAAAGGTTCTTTGTGGCGAAAAAAGATTATAAAAAGTAAGAAAGAGATGACAGAATGGTTCTTTGTGGAACCAAAAATGGTTCTTCTATGGCATTGCTGTAAAGAACCTTTTGAGCACCTTTATTTTTGTGTAGCAAGCACCCACCCACCCAGAACACCCATACAGCAATGCCCTAGCCTAGCCAATACCCAGAACACTACAGAAACCCCTTAGTAATGGTTTAAAATAGACTAAGAACACCTTCTACCATTCAAACAAACCTCACACCCTAGCAACCAACCACAATGACTGAGCATCATGGTGAAAAGTTGTTCTTAAAGTGATAGTTCACCCAAAAATGAAAAATCTGCCATCATTTACTCACCCTCTTGTTTCCGCAGAACACAAAAGATATTTTGAAGAAAGTTGGTAACTGAAAAGCACTGGCCCCCATTCACTTCTATTGTATGGACACAAAACCAATGCAAGTCAATGGGGGCCAGTTAATATTCTTCAAAATATCTTCTTTTGTGTTCTGCAGAAGAAAGAAAGTCACACAGGTTTGAAATGACAAGAGGGTAAGTAAATGATGACAGAATTTTTATTTTTGGGTGAACTATCCCTTTAAGCAAGCAACACTCTTCAACACTTTTTCCCAACACAATTGTTTTCCTGGTCCTCCACTGGCAGACAGATAAATTACTATTACACATTTTTGTTGTGTATGTAGCAATTTATTTATTTGATTTTACAACTCTTACGACTCTTGTCAACTCTATCACGTATACAGTACATTACAGTATATGTAGACTCATCTGTTTTTAAGTTAAATTTTGAACTATAAAGTTTCTCATCTGCACTAGTTTCTATAAAATTGGAAACGTTTATTGACTCCGTACTACTAGATTTCTAAACCTGGTGTACAGAACTGGGCAAACATTCTAGAACCACAGTGACGTGTGTTGCGTTCCCTCCAGCTGTGGGGATCTGGGTAATTCAGAATCAGAATCAGAATCAGAAGAGCTTTATTGCCAAGTGTGCTTGCACACACAAGGAATTTTCTTTGGTGTTGGAAGCTTCTAGTACAGACATTCAACACAATGACAATACAATATAATACGATTTACAGCAGGGGTGTCCAAAGTCAGTCCTGGAGGGCCAGTGTCCTGCAAAGTTTAGCTTCAACCCTAATCAAACACACCTGAACAGCTAATCAAGGTCTCACAAAGCAGACTAGAAACTTCCAAACAGGTGTGTTGAGCCAAGTTGGAGCTAAACTCTGTAGGACAGTGGCCCTCCAGGACCGACATTGGACACCCCTGATTTACAGTCTAAAAGATTCTAAATTGTGCATATATAAAATAAAGACTATTTTACAGAAAATGGGGGATAATAACATATAAGAGACATTGTACAGGGTAGTATATAGTAGAATATACATATTAACAGATTGTATGTACACTTGTGCAAATGGATAATGTTGTAAGTAGAGGTAGTGTTATATACATGTATACATAAGATGTAGATATAATAAGGCACTATAGTGCACACTATAGGAGTAGTGAAAGTGGAATATTGCTCTTAAGGAGCAGTTATCTGTTTAGGAGGGAGATTGCCTGGGGGAAGAAGCTGCTTCTGTGTCTGGAAGTCCTGGTGTTTGGTGCTCTAAAGCGCCGGCCAGAGGGCAAGAGTTCAAAAAGTTTGTGTGCGGGGTGTGGAGTCAATGATGATTTTTCTTGCCCTGTTTTTCACTCTGGAATCGTACAGGTCCTGAAGTGTGGGCAGAGGAGCACCAATAATTTTCTCAGCATATTTTTCTCACATAATTTTCTAATTCACTCAGCACCTCCTTCAGGTGAAGGAGGCAGAGTTTATGATGTGGTTAGTTTAATGGAGGCATATGTTTGAGTTTTACCGCCTTCCGATGTCTTCAGATGACCTTCAGAAAGTTCAAAGAACCACTGCTGTGATCCTGTAGTGTTTGCCACAGGCGCTTCTAAATGACCCCTTACTTGAAATTACATTTCCGTAGTACATGGGGAGTTCAGCTTGATGTAGATTTAAGCTTCGCATATCCTGCATTAAGTTGGATGACCTTAGCATACTGTACAGATGCTGCAAACCTTACAATCTTAACATCTCTACAGATGACAGCCCTTCTCATGATTAAATAAACTTTCTTCACCATAAGAGCAACGCTATTTGGATGTCCAGCATGAGGTCAGTGTGCCATGAAGCCAAATATTTGGATGATGAGCTGGGCCGGATTTATAGCCAGAGGCAACCAGGGTGGCAGGCTAAAGTTAAAAACGCCCTGTGTGTGAGGTTGACCTTGTGTGTTAAAACCATCTTTGCGTTTGGCAAAGCAACGTGTTCCTGTATTGTGGGTTGCCATAGTGATCTCTGTTGTACTTGCGTAGGGGCCTCTGTCAGTGTTCTCAGCAAAGCAGAGATGGACAGCTCCACGTACCATCAGACTGAGACTACAGGACAGAGACCTTGGATTCACTCTGAAGGGAGAGCCACCTGTTCAGATACAGTCACTCGATCCACTTTGTCCCGCAGCGGTGAGTATTCACACACAGAAAGGGTTCGGGGAGAAATTCTCCAGATACTTAAAATGTGGAGGCAAACAGAAAACAAACAGAAACCAATAGTTGTCATTACATTTGCGAAAGATCATTTCTTCCTCGTTCGCTTGATCTTCTTTTTAAACACGCGAGAGCCTCTGAAGCTGAGGAGAGCAGACTTTATCTTTGACCACAGCAGTTGAATGATAACATTACACATTCATATCCCTGTTCACTCAAACTGCACCTGTTTTTGACCATATCAGTCTCTAGCTGTCTAAAGCAGCTGTGTCTCTCCCACAAATAACGCTCCTTTTGTTGGAACGCACGAGTGACTCCTCTCAGAAGCCATCTCTATGGTGATCAGCAGCAGTGTGGTCGTGCCGATAAACTCATACCATAAATATTTGAAGTGTCAGACAAAGCACCACCCTCACAGGATGTGATTTACTTCACTGTGACCTTTTCTCTCTCTTTCCTTTCTTTTCTCTCCACTATCTCTTCATCACCAGGCGGAGGGACTGAAAGAGGGAGATTACCTTGTAGCTGTTGGTGATACAGATTGTAAATGGATGGGAGTGAGTGATGTTATGAAGCTTTTAAAGGACGTGGATGAGGAGGGCATCAACATCAGAGTGGTCAGCATGATGGACAGTAGCAGCCAACCAATGGTACGTTTTCTTTTCAAAAAAGCCTGTCATTCTCTTACTGGATAAATAGAAAAATACAGTTTAGTAAAAAAAGATTTATATAACTGCACTGGTTTTCAGTCAGTTTGCAATAGATCAAATTATATCAATTATATCTACCATTATAAACAAAATAAACAATAAATAGTAATAAATGATCATATATTTTAGCTAGTCCACAAAACATTTAGGGCTTACTAAAGGTCTAAAGAAACTTGTAAATGTTTTTAAGTGATTATTCAAATGAATCATTGTCTTGTGAGGTTTAAGTCAGACGCTATTAAAATATCTGCTATCGCTGTCATTCTTGCGAGTCATGGCACACTGGCTCCGTTCCAAAACCTAGTTAGATGCCTACGTAGGCAGCATTTTTATGCATCATAGGCATGCTCTTAAGCCAAGGGCGGTTCTTAAATGTTGGCAGCCTAATTATTTAATTTTTGTGAATATTTATTTAGTTTTAATACAATTATGCTGAATCCTACCAAAGATTTTGGCAACTTTGTATGGCAGCATAATTTGTATTCTTTTATAAAATTAACTTTTATTATTAAAACACTATTTGTATGATGCTCAACATTACTTCAAGTGGTGTGGAGTGTTTTTTAATCTGTTTTAAATCTGTCATATATGAATATTGTGTATATATTATTGTATATAAATTATAGATTTTTCTTATGCCAAAAATCATTAGGATATTAAGTAAATATCATAATAGTAATATAAAAGTAATATCATGGTCCATGAAGATATTTTGTCAATTTCCTACCGTAAATATATCAGTGGATGCAGCAAAATTGCTAACAACAATGGCCGGAAACAATAGAGAGCATTAAAACAAACCTGTTTCTTAGCAACAGCCTGCTATAGCACCTCTGATTAACAACCTTAATTTTTTTATTCTCTTGCACCCTCAGATTCCACAGTTCTAAATAGTTGTATCTCGGCCAAAGCTTATTTATTCAGCTTTCAGATGATGTAAAAATCTCAATTTCGAAAAATTGGACCTTATGATTGGTTTTGTTGTCCAGGGTCACATAATGTGTTTTTCTTTTTTTTGTTTCCTTTTTTACCACCCATAAAACGTATAACGTATAACAAAACATTAAATATTTGGATAACTTTAATAGAAAAAAACACTAAAAACACGATAGGCTTATGATTAACTCTGAACAAGAATACATTGTCCTTGAATCAACAAAAACAATGTGCCTAATTGTACTTGAGTCATGTCATGACGTAATAGGAACATTTAACTGTTAACAGTTCAATTCAATTCTTAAATGATTGTGAGATTTTCTCTGAATGACTATTAAAGTGTTTCTGATTTAGTTCAGGTCAGATCAAGTGTTCGTTATGAGTTTAATTATCTCTCGCTCTCTCTTAACCCTGCAGCCCACCAAGAGTGCAACATACTGCGGTGGTCTGCCCAAGACCTATTCCATGATCTGCCTTGCACACGATGAGGATGATAAAAACCCAAAGGCTCGCAAGGTGGCGAAGAAACCGTCATTCCTTAGCTGGGGTCTGAAGAACAGGCTGAAGAGCAGCAGCACGTTAAGTCTTCCCAATGCAGATTACAGTGGAGGTCTGCCGTGGAACAGGCCATGCCCTACCTTTCCTAGCTCCTATAATGATAGTGCCCTCTACTAAACACACACTTCTGGATTTGTACATACACTGATAGCACAATATATTACACGAAAAGAAGGAAAGAGATTACCGTGGTAAAATAAAATACACATTTTGCACAGAACTATAAACACAGATGTAAGCTATTTTATTTCTTTTTTAGGTTGTCTTACCAGTAGAGGTGAAGAATTAAGTGTTTTACAAAACACGACGTGTATGCTGCTTAAAATATTTTGATTTTAATTTGATTTGATTTGAATAGTTTGCTTTGTTTCTCTCATATTGAATGGTTAAAAGGAAAATAAGGTGCTATCTCTTTGAGGTTTAAAACAGACAAACTCTTGTTTTAAACTAAAATGAGGGCTTGTAGTTCAACACTTGCTTAGCTGTGGGCTGTGAGAACCTTTTTTGTTCTGCATGCCTCATCTTTACACTGCTTGAGGACACACCTGTCCTTTGTCTGCACTCCACAGCCTGTTGCTTACAGACAGACCACCGCAGAAGGTTTCTATAGTGATCTTGCATCACTAAAATGGAATTCTGATCCTGTGTCAATCACTAGAAGAACAGAATGTAGAAGTGGACAATGAATAGCTTTTGTTTTGGGAATGTCTATACAAACTTTAATATTATTTTTGTGTAACTGAAGTATTTACATACACTGAAGGGATAAACTAGAATAGGACTTAAACGTACTGCCAAATTTAAGCAAGGAGGATAGAAAATATTACAGTGACTACAAATGCCATTCTTATTTAAGCTTGTTTCATGTGTTTTACCTAGCACTTCTGATGTGTTGGAATATTTCACTGTCTACAAAGTAGATTTTTATACACATTTGATAATCAAATAATTTAAAAAATAAAGAGGAAAAAATATCATGTGTATTCATTTTAAGTACATATAAATATTTCGTTTTTCTATCGTTACACTGTAGCCTGATGTATATAATCGTGGGTATAAATCTATGGCTACAGGTTTTACTTGGTGTACAGTTTTTTTTTATGGTGTAGCTCAAAAGGCACAACGTTTTCTTCCCTTATATATCTTACTGACAATATTTAACTTGAAATTAAATTAAAAAACATCAACAAAGTCTCAATGCCTTACATCTGTAAAGCCTTAACAGAGTCTACACTAAAACAGTATTTACTGTGGACATACACTTTGTGCTTATTCTTTATGATTGTATCCAAACCATTTATGTTTTTACAAGTGCCATGTTCGGAATTGTAATCACAAACACTGTTCTGTGAGGATGTGTTTTTGTTCTACTGGTCAATGATTCTTCACAGGATAATGTACACGGTGCTTTTCTTTAAAGCTGAGCTAGAATTAACATCAATGGCCTGAATTACAACATGACATGATTATCAATATTGACCAAATGTGAAACAGATGTCAGATTAGTCTCACAACAATTGACCATGTTCTGGAGTCTGTAGCTTATGTATGACGAAATGTCTGGTTTATTATGAATTGTATAATGTTGCCTGTTTTGTTGTATATGTAAATCTTGAAATAAATGAAATAAGGGGTCAAAACTGTGGCTGTTTTTAATTGTGTAAGTGGACACTGGATATTCAGTGTGTAATCATCCTGACCACACTCATTTTGGTTAAGTGCAATAGTTAAAAGCAAGCTGTTATGTCTTACAAATTGTTCAATTTTATAATGTAAAACTGAATAAACAGGTTAGATTGTCTCAGATATATGTCAGTTATAGTGTCTGTTTTCTGCATCCCTATATTTTTCTTGAGAACTCATAATTCTACATGCTTGAAATCTGAAAATATAACCACAGCGCAGATCATGTGCCAAACACTGATTCTGACCCGTCTATCCTCTCACTATTCTAAAATTCAGCTTTCAAACCCAGGCTGGGCAGAGCAGGATAGAGATGGCTCACTGTTAATATAATATGATTGACTAAGCGAACTCTGAAATCTCAGTGGAGCAAAGATGTACCAACTGATTCCTTAGTATGAGGGAATAAGCATCGTTCATGTACTGCTCTGAGTAGTAAAAATGGTGTGGTGGACTAGTGGATTTTAAATCACTCACAGACTGGGATATTTATGGTGTGGCCGGGGTGGGTTATTAAAAAGAATGTCTGCCAACGCCAGCAGTGATGTCAAAGCGGTTAAGTGTGTTGGTGCGTGTGTTTATATAAGAGAAAGATATAGAAAACTACAGAACATTAGACGTTTCTGCATCTTCCACAGCTGGAGAATATAAAGAGAAGAATAATCATTAAAAACACATCCACTCAGGACTTCTTTAACACTGGCTTTTATTCAAAAACAGCTTTACTGGAATCATTGACACAGCACACGTCTGCTTTTAACGGGAACACTTTCCACCAGAATGATTTCTAACAGTATGACTCACTCACTTTCTCCTCTTCAGCAGTCATGTAAAACACAGGCAGCATACATTTAACCCATTTACAAAAGTAGTTATCTAGTTAAGAGATGACAACTACAAATATGTTTACAATGGAAAGCAGCATTTATATATAGATGAAAAATTGATATGGAAGCAGTTTTGTCATTGCACAGACTTGTCAAGTGAATGTAACTGTATCAATGCTATGTCATTTGGAGATTAGATAGGCCTACTAAGTATAGAAAGGTTTTACTGACTCCAGCAGGGCTGACTGACTCCACACATAGTACACAATAGGATTAAAAACTGTCTTAAACCAAGACAATGCAATACCTGATCATCTCTTTGCGTAATGTTTAGTAACTTACATGTGTGTATACATTATCTGGGCAATTCCAACATTATGGATGTGACATTTTGCAGTATGGTGTGACATAAAAAGTCAGAAAATGCATTTGTTACCAATATACTGAACCATTCCTAAACCCTTATTGATAGTTTAAACATCAGAAAAATATCAGTCTATGCACAAGTTTTTATTTAAAAAAAGGAAATAAACATGCGTTATGGATGTGACAATAAATGACATGGTTTTTGGGATACAACAAACTTGGTAGAATTTCTGTGAAATAAAATGCACAAACCAGAAGCAATGATACCCAACAAAATAGAGAAGGCATGCCTCTTGATAAAACACAAAATTGTTACTTTATTTTAAATTTCCTGTGCCCATTTATGAGTAATATGTTCCGTTATGGATGTGACAATGCTAAAAAGGCACTTACCTGACAATGAAAACTCATTAACTAGAAATAAAACAAATGTTTTAAAAACTTGGAGACATCACATGTAGCCTATTTGAACCACAAATTGTTAATATCTGTGTTGTTAGTATAGTAAAAGAGGTTTTTAGACTTTAAGATATTGAAAATTGAAACCCTGTTACATTTTTTTCTCAAACATGCTCTCTGTCAGGACATCTTGTGTGGTTGATAATGTATAAATATGGTGTGACAGCAAAGATGTAGAAAAAAACTAGCATACCGAGAGCTTTCACTTCCTTGTTTTTATATTATACATTTAAATAATATTAAATAATATATTATTAACAGTCTGTTTTCTACATTTTTGTTGTCAGACACGTGCGGTATTTTTGTCAACTAACATTGCCAGTTTTGTGGGATACATTTCCCTCTGCTGGATAGTGTAAACTGTTGCATTCATATGTGACACCATAAATATGTGGACGACGCCGTTGCTAAGAGGATTTAAGCGCAATTCTGATTGGTTGACAGAGCACAAACTAACCAATAGAATGCTTCGTTGTATGTCAGGATTTATCAAGAACAGCGTCTAGTTACGTGAAGTTGAGTTGAAGCTTTAGCTTTAGATTTTAATCACAAATAACGTCTATCTGTAACAAAAACGTATAATATACATGTATTTTCTAAAGAACGAATGATTTCTTGAATAATAGCTATGTCACGACGACAGTTTTAAATGCGCTGGTTTAACCGCGGTTTGTTGTCCTAATGTCAAACGTCTCACCGAAACGGGCAAGTTTGTTGAACGTCATGTCTTCCAGTCCCAGATTCAACTTCAGCTTTAGGAAAAGGGAGAAGAGAGTATTTGTAAGTCTTCTACGTATCTCTTTGTAACGTTAGCTTATGTGATGCTGTCGCAATGTCCCAGGACTACGTTAACTTCATGCGTTTTCTACTACCAAGTCACAATGCTTGTTCTCTAGCTAACGCAACATTTATATAAGCCTATAGTGGCTAAGACATATTACCAGTCAAGCCGAAATTTGTCAAAACGATATTTTGTGATGTGCATCATGGTTGTGAAGTAAATGGTGTGCTCCTTTGTACTGTTGTGGTTGTTTAGAGGAATATAGCTCATGGCTTGATCCCCGCTGCTACCATTGCTCCCAGACCGGCTGTTCCCCGCACTCCCCCTCCACGCAGCCCCATTCCCTCTCCAGAGAGACCCAGGTATAACGTTACTTACATTACAGTATTATTTCACTATAAAAATGCTGACCACTCAGAAGCCAATCCTCTTAAAGGCTGTCACAATATCAGATTTTCACTACATATTATCGTGACCAAAATAATTCAGGATAACAATATTATCACTTTATCTATTCAAAAATAATGATATTAGTCAAATTTATCTTTAATTTTGTTTTTTACTGCGAATACGTTTTTGGACAATGAATTAAAATCTAAAAAAAAATACTCTATATAAAAATTGTATTATTATAATTTCTATAAAATATATATATTTTAAAATGTTTTAATTACATTTTTTAGACAAATTGTGCAATGTTAAAAGTGCTGTATAATTTACAAATTTATCATGCATAGTATTAACACAATATCAACAATCATTATTTTAATATTGGTATATTGGGACACACCCAAATCCTGATATCTATATCTCATCTGTCTAAATTCTAAACATTATAGAATTCGTATCTAATTCAATTTTGATAATTGAACTCAAACTTGAAATCTTCTGTAATATTTGTCTCAGGTCTGCCTTGGCAGCTGCCATTTTATCCTCATCTCTAACAGGCCGAACCATTGCCATTCCTCCTCCACGCCAAAGGTCTTACTCTGAGAGCGACTGCTCGCGCACGGACAGCCAAACCGGCTTTGAGCCCTTCGCTGCCACAGCACTTTATACCAGGTAACCTTGTACACTGTTTCAATGACCTGAGTAACCCCTGCTGTTTTTTTAAATGCTAGTCTGAAAGCACTCTCATTATCCATTATTACTGTTCAGTATTACAACAGCATGACATCTAATCAGGGTTACCTGGCAACACAGCAGGCTGTATTGGTTGTATGTTTGTGAAGAATATTGGATCAGCAAGAGGGAAATTGGTTCAGTTGCGTGTTTGGTCTTTGGTCAACTTGCCTCCCCTTGATGGGATATTACTGACATTAGTTTGCATTTGTTTGCAACACTTTTTTACACAATTTCACAATCACAATTTTTGTGACACATGTAATAATATTATATATATTCTCACATTTTAGAGACAGATGGACAGATTCAATGACAAGAAGGCCTGCTGTGCCTTCTCCAGGACACAGTGATGATGATGATGAGGTGGAGGGTCTAGATTTAGATGAAGATCATGTGTATCAGTCCCTTGAGCGACCGAGCAGAGCTGATGACATCAATGCTATTTACGCTGTGCCATTAAAACAAAAGAAGGTACTGAGGTCTGGGTCTGTGTGTTGAGTACTCTATACTATCATGTTGTGAGGATAAGTGAGGTTGCATTACCTAATGTTTACCATTAGATGGAGCTTCACATTCATTCATTTGAATTTCTGCCTTGATTCAAAACTCAGTCTGACATTTCTGTTGATATAATATATTATTTTTTATTTTTAAACTCTTCATTGGCTAAATGAATGTCTCTGTTAGGGTGTGACCAGTTCAGAAGCTGATGATGAGACGGAAGACTCTACATTTGATATTGTATCTCCTTTACAGACTGAAGGTTGGAATCTTTTGAAACAATAGAAAGTGCTTTAAATGGAGAAAACATTAAATACAAGTTAAAATCAAAATCTGAGAACCATTGAATGTTATTCTTCATATCTGCATTCTTGGTCAAATAAAAAATAAAATATTCATATGTTTATGAGTTATGTAAAACTACTTTTTAAAATTTATAATATTATGATTTGCATATGTCTCTCATTATAATTTGATTGTCTTGGAGAGACTGGGTAATTGTTGCAGCTTGATGAGTATAATTAGTAAAATTTTATGTATTTCAGAGGAAATTGTGGTTCAGGAAGGAGCGGGACAAATGGTAAGCGAACCCCCCTTCTAATTATGCACAATGAGAAGCTGAAGTCATTATTTTGATTGATTAAGTTAATTCAGGGTTCAGAGCTAATTTTCCAACACTGCTTGTAGAATTGTCGATTACGTTGAACCCTGGAGTAGACTGTCTTTGTACTAAAGGTCATTCTGCCCCAGACTCAACAAGTTCTCCAAAGACAGTGAGAAAAATATGATGCTGTTACTGAAAGCGAGGTCAAAGACACGTTAGGAAGATTGAGAGAGGTTGTTATCAGCAAAGAAGTGTGAATGAAAATCAGACAGGATGGTGAAGAGTAGGAAGGTGTTTGAGAAATGATTTGATTGGGTGGGAGAGAGTAATGAGAATTATTGCTGCCTATTTTTGACACAAGAGACTATCACGTACACTCTGAATCACTATTCCACTAAGTGGTTTTCTGCACATACAGTTTATACTTTAATGCACACACAAACTCCAGTTAGTCCATGTGAACCTGTCCTTGGTAGATATTTAGACTGGATGCACACAGAGGCCAGCCCCTTCTATGACTCATAACTCATAACATGTTGGATGCGAATGATGTCATTCCTACAAGTACTTTAAGCATTGAGAATATCTAGTCTCATCTCCTAATGAGGAAAAATTACCCATTGGTTGAGATGAACTACCCATAATGAGTGCAAGCTATTTACTTTTCACTCTTAGAGAAACTTAATACAGCCTACAGTCTTTGATATTCCACAGTAGAACCCTTTTATCAGTTAACTTCCCTCTGTCTCCATAGCAGCCATCATCGCCACGACAACCAAGATCCATCTCCCATGGGAGCATGGCGTCTCCAGGTACATTCTGTCATACATTATCCATCACAAAGCTAACGTTTAATCATGTTTAACACCATCTGCTCTTCATTCATTTCAGTATATTTTTGTCAGTCCCTGTAAAACGTGTCAAGGCTTTGAATGTACAGCAAAATTTCAGTTTTTGACAGAAAGCAAATTAGGAACATTGTGAAAGTCTAATTGATGTCAGATTTATTCAAGCTCTGCTTTCAACAGACTGGAGACAAATGAGGTGGGGATTTGTGAGAGTCTCATTTAAGTTTAGAGGAAGAGGAAAAACACTAGACTCTTCATTCAGCTCCTCTCATGGGCTTATTGTTGTCAGCAATGAGAAATGGGAGCGAGAGCTGAGATCGACTGTAATGACTATGAGGATTTGAGAAACTAAAATTACTTAAGCTTTGTCTTTGTATATATTCCCGCTATTCCTCCTTTTTATCATTTCTGTAATTGTAGTCTCTTTCTATTGTGCTCATGGAGGTGACTGTCAAGAGTTTTTGGACCTAGTTGTAAAGACACCGTGAAAGGGGAAATTGGAATAGCTATTGGTAATTTATTAGCAGCTCCTTTGGGAGATAAAGTCTTGTATGCTGTTTTGGCAACAGGATTGTTAGCTGTAAAACATGAAGCATTTCCTCCCAAAAGGAAGGGTTGCCAAATTGTGTCGTTTATGAGACAATTATTTTTTGTTTTAAGCCTGTTAATGGAACAATGGCGTCAAAAGACTTAATAACAGTGCAAATTTAGACAAGACCAGAAAGTGACAAGAAAAGCAGTGCTGGAGAAAAAGAGTGTGTGGGAAAGATGGTATTCTGGGTCAGGTTGACTGTAGATATTACTCATGAAGAAGTGTTGAGATGTTGGAAAGCATATAAAAGATAAAACTACAGCAGACAGGCTGATGATATTTTAATAATGCTGTCTTATAGGGTATGCTTGTGCGGCTTTTGGCTAGCAGGAAGTAATAGAAATGTCATTGTGTGTTGTTATCATCATAGTCATATTGCTATCATTTTTTGTCGAGACACTTTCCATATATTTTTATGACATAACTAGTCAATTGCATGTTTCACATCAATCTCATGAATCCATAAACAAATAATCCGTAATCAAAAACATGAAGCTTCTTAGTTCCAATCTTAGTGTCAATTGGGAGATGCAATCAAACCAGCATTAGTCGAGTCTAGTGCATGAGGTTTGTAGGAAGGATGGATTTTCTCTAAAAGAGAGCCTGAAGCAGCAGGTTTGGGCAGTTGCTGCAAAGTGATCAATGGACGACAGCCAAGCTTTATATGCACCGGCAGACAACAGCTGTGTCACCTTTAACAGCAACAGAGACTTCCAGCGAGGGAGATTTTTGCTTGTTTTGTCAAGGATGACCTAGACGTCTGATCTTTGGGATGAGATTTCCTGATCAATGGGCTGAGATGTCAGTAATGCAGACAAAACCTTCTCTGTGCTTGTAAAGTTAGAGAGCTAAGGGAATGACAGAGAACTTAGGAGTGCCGGAGCAATATGGCTTCACTAGGAGTACTGGGGAAGGGCTATTTTTTCACCTTTATATCCAATGTTAAGCCCTGTGAGCTTTTGTCAAGGATGTTTGACGTGATTTAACACGGCATCTTCCAGGGCTTCTGACATGAATTGGAGTCCGTCATCAAATGCTTGACCTCAGTGAGATATAAACCCTACAGTAGGTCTCAGTATTGTATAGGGCAGAGTGACTGGTAAGTAATGTATTAATGATGGAGGAGCATGTCGGAAAAGGTCAGTGATGGTCATCTGGCTGAGAGGAGAGAGTATTAAGCATTAAGTGGGAATCAATTGGGCATAGTGAAGGGTAAAGAGCTCTATCACTTCTTGGTCATGGGATACTTTCAAATGGATTAAGGGAGACAATGGCTTCTGTAGGAGCTGGGATGCTGTTGAAAAGGTCTTGTGATTGAGGTAGTTCATGACCCACTTCGAAGTCATTCAAAGTGGGTCATGAAGTCCTCAGTGGTGAGAGAGAAGGAAAGAGGGCAGGCACTGTATAGAGGAAGGTCGGAGAATTATTTGTGTTTATTGTGAAGTGATATTACCAGTGTCTCTGAGCACCTTAAGCTTTCTTCCACTTCCTCCATGGTATACACAATTTATGTCTATTTTATGTCTATATGTCTATCTGATATTCAAAGACATGTAGTATTATAGTAGCAATAGACTTTTAAGATGAGAAGAATTAGGTTTGAGTGGCTAATATTTAGAGTGGTTGTAGCACCGTTTACAGAGATGTCAAGAAGGATATACAGGGGAGTCTAAGTAAATGGTTGAAGCAGGTGGGAAGCTATTGAGACTTCCTCTGAAGCTGTCTGTGGATAAATGACAGGACAGTCAGTGTGAGATAAAAACTGATCAGATCAATAATGAAGTTACAGTGACTTACAGTTACAATAGTGTATTATTCAATCACTCACTGATTCTCACTAATTTATTCTGTCAATCAGTTCATCGCATGCCCATTTACTGTTTTAATCACTTGTTTTGTTTTTCATATTGTTTTTCCTCAGATCTGAACGATGATGTGAGTGTGCAGTCTCAAAAATCAACATTGAACACTCCTAAGAGAAAGACGTCACGTCGAGTGAGAGGAAAAGGGAGAGAAATCAGTTCAGGTGAAAGACAAGTACCTGCAAAATGCTCTTTGATTTCTTACCTTCTCTGATAAATGCAGTTTTTATCTTTTAACAACACCTATGCAACTCTAAACTAACAACTCACTTTAAAATGACAGCTAAACATGTCTAGACATTTGAAGCCACTACCTTTATTAAGCCGTATTGCCTAAAGTCCTCTTATCAGAAGGAAACCAGATTTATACAATCCCTAAACTTTAATCTAATTTTAGTGTTATCTGTTTAGTAAAGAGCTTTTTAATACACAGTCAGATTTTTATGACCATACTGTATTTTGTTAAGTATTTAAACTACCACACATAAGATTTTGTACAATAAGCTACATTAGATCTCAAGCTATGTTCACACCGGCAGTGACTTTGTCGCTGTGTTTCACCCAACTCTATTAAGTCCTTCTGAGGCGTTCCTATTTCTGGTTGTCCTACTAGCAGTTATAAACAAATAAGCAACCGTTCACTGCACTTTACTTCACTGAGAGACAGATGACTAAAGCTCCACTCCCATTGGTAGTCGCTCCTAAAAGTTGCTCATATTTTTCTCAACTTTGTCGTGATGCTGGACATGCACACTTCTTGTTGCCAACGGTCACTGTCGCTCATATTGCCAAAAGTTGCTTAGCTCTTGATGAAATAAAGAAAATCAAGATGCTGTCTCTGTCAGTCGCTTCATTATTTAGGTGTATGTTTTCTTTTATTATATGATGACATTATTTAACTATATAATGTCTGCTCAAATAAATTCTCTCTGCTACTTAATATCACGAAGATGTATGATCACTGGTATTTTAATCATTGCTAGTGAATAATAGAATTCAATAGAATTAATGATTTAAGTAACAGACTACTATACAGCGGCAGGCTCATTAATGTGTGTTAGAACTAAACAGAGGGTCATAAAAACATTTACCATTTGCCCATCAAGTGCTTAATAATAGTTTTAGACGGAAGTATTTGATCTGCCGTGGGAAATTTGGCTTGGGAAATGATGTTGTCAGTTTACACAATCCTATCTTTACCATCTTCTTTTTTGTACTTTCTGCGCTGTTTTCTAATTTGCGGTGTAACATTTTTGAAAATACACATTTTCATTTTTGCCATTTTGTTGTGCCTTTGTTGTAATCTGTTACATTGTGCTCTGCTGTGTCTTTCTAGCCTATTGTATACCTACGAGTTGTTTTATGTTTGTGTAATTCTTAATTTCATTCTATTTCTTGATTTTTTTATTCCGTGTGTGGCTGTTCTGTGTTTTGACCTGTTCTGCCCTTGCTGTGTGTAACTGTGCTGTGTCCTGCTCTGCCCTGTGTATGTTTCTGTTTTGTCATACTGTGTTTTCTAATCTATATGCTACTGTGCTGTGTCCTGCCCTGTGTGTGGCTGTGTGGTGTCTTCTCCTGTCCTTATGGGGTGTGTGTGTGACTGTGGTATGTCCTGTGTGTGGCTGTGTGGTGTCTTCTCCTGTCCTTATGGGGTGTGTGTGTGACTGTGGTATGTCCTGTGTGTGGCTGGGCTGTTTTTTGTCCTGCCCTGTGTGCGGCTATGCATGGCTGTGTCTTTTCCTCTGTGTGGCTTTGCTGTGTCCTTTATTGTGTGTTCTGTGTGACTGTGCTGTGCTGTGCTGTGCTGTGTCCTGTGCTGTGTGTGGCTGTGTGGTGCAGAGGCTGGGAAAGTGTTGCGCTGTGCGCTAGACATGCAGCAGTCGCTGGTAAAGGAGCTAAGAGAGCAGACTCAGGTTCTGGCTCAGGAAAAAGAAAGGCTGGAGAAGAGATGTTTACAACAGAATCATCAGATAGAGAAACTCCAGCAGGAGCTCTCTCAGCCTCACACAGAGAGAGGAAATTCTACAGGTGCCTCTTCACTCCACCCTCACTCACTGTCCCACATGTCCCACAGAGGGGCTTTCCAAAATTAAGCAACCAATTGTGGAACAAAATCTGCCAATGCTGGATTTATTTTCAGCATATGGCTACAGAACTTTATTTTCAAGTATCTTACAAGCCGCTTTCTGTGGGGATACTCATTGCACATCTTTATAATTGAGTAGGGCCATCCTTTTTCACACAAAGGTCTTGGGCATGGATTCAACAAGGTGCTTAAAACACCACTATGGATGTTTCTTCAATTATTCTTCAATTAATGTTTCTTTTTTTGTTTAAATAGCTTCATAATTTATTTTTGTGCTCTTTTTATGTCATGTATTTGTCCTCCTCCTAAAATATGAAAATCAATAAAAACACTAAAATTGATAATCAAATTTACAGTTGTGCAGTATATGCATTTGCATGTCAGCTATGATCTAACTATATGTAGCTGTATGTGTGTGTAGGTGAAAGCTCTGAGTTGCTGAATCTAAGACAGCAGGCTCAGGAGCTGGTGGATGAGAATGATGGCCTGAAGATGACAGTCCACCGTCTCAACGTGGAGCTCAGCAGATACCAGGCCAGATTCCGGCCTCTCGCAAAAGATGAGGTAAAACAGCTCAGTTTCTCTTCACACTGTGCAGTTTAAAGGAACATTCCACTTTTTTGGAAATATGATCATTTTCAAACTCCCCAAGAGTTAATCAATTGAGTTTTACAGTTTTGGAATGTATTCTGCCGATCTCCGGGACAGGCGATAGCAGCATAGCTTAGCATAGATCATTGAATCTAATTAGACCAGTAGCATCGCGTTCAAAAATGACCAGAGTTTTGATATTTTTCCTATTTAAAACTTAACTCTTCTGTAGTTATATCGTGTACTAAGAAAGGCGGAAAATGAAAAGTTGCGATTTTCTAGGCCGATTTGATTAGGAACTATACTCCCATTCCGGCGTAATAATCAAGGAAGTTTGCTGCCATAACATGGCCGCAGCAGGCACAGTGTTATCACGCAGCGCATGTGGAAATAGGCTAACTTCAGTCAACATATACTGTAGAGCAGTGGTCACCAACCCTGTTCCTGGAGATCGACCGTCCTGCAGACTGCAGCTCCAACCCTGCTTCAGCACACCTGTCTGTAATTATCAAGCAAACCTGAACACCTTGATTAGATAGTTCAGGTGTGTTTGATTGGGGTTAGAGCTGAAATCTTCAGGACAGTCGATCTCCAGGAGCAGGGTTGGTGACCACTGCTGTAGAGGGTATGCATTGACTTCACTTTCCCACGTGAACACGCCGGGACACGCTACCTTGAGTGGTATAACTAAGGCAAAATGGCTGCATTCAATAGGAGGAACAAAAACCGGGACTAAAACACGCAATTATTTGCTGAAACTACAAGCAGCTGGACTCGACGGTGATCCTTACGACTACCTTATGACTTTCAAAGGAATCAGGTGTTCTTAGACACTCAAATGTTGGGCGGAATTGCGTTTCCTGGTATTGTAACCATTCATTTTGCCCAGTGTCTTACCACTCAAGCAGGCGTGTTCCGGAGTGTTCATGTGGGAAAGTGACAACACGTGCATACCCTCTATACAAGTTACCTAGCTTGGGACTAATTTCACACTGGAAGTTTTGATGACAAAGTGTTGTCACTTGCCACTGAGAAACATCCTGCTCCAGTCGTGGTGGAGTTTCTTATGGATTAGCCTCTTCGGATGCTTCTTTGTCAGACTCGGGCTCAAACTGGTAAGGTAAAATCCCCGCCATCTCTATCTACACATATAATATATATAACATCCAACCACCTGTAAACCGTAATCCAGTAATGATGGTAGGCGTTCCATTTGCGACACACGATGAATGCGTTTTTACCAATCACAACAGACTACACCATCTGACCAATCACATGACACTAGACTAGCGGATAGGAGGGGACTAGACGGATGAATCGCGGAACGAATCATTTGAGAGTCAGACAAGAAGTATGGTAAGAATAACTGCCTATTATTACGACATAATAGTGTTTTTACACCTTGTATGTACATAAACTTGTTGTTGGACACTCCATAAACCAAAGTAGGACCTTAAAAATCATATGCTACTTACTCTTTAAAGGTTGAGATGTAGCACCTTAAGTTGCCCAGAAGTGCAACGGCCCATGTAACAGTATTGACACATATGCCAACTTCATGGGTCCATAACTTAAAAATGATACAGTAAAAATGTCTTCTTTTTTGCTTGCTGATAGTCAAGGACACTGGGTATAACCCCAATGTGAAACTTTCAATGCACCTCAGAGTCAACTCAAAATGGCCCGTGACTGCAATGGCCCATTGAACAGTATTGTGATATACGCCAACCTCATGGGTCCATAACTTTAAAATATGTTATAGTAAAATGTTCTGTATCTTGCATGATGATATAGGCAATAATAATTGGTATAACTCTGCAATGACACTTTCAATGCACCATCAAAGCCAGCTGAGATAAAGCTCCGCCAATGGTCCAATATTTCAATGTCTCATTTATATGTTTTGTCACATATGCCAACTTCATGATTCATAACTTAAAAATGCTACAGTAGAAATGCCAACATGTCTTTACATGGGTTTGTAACTAGCCAAGAGCACCATATGTAATCGATAACTAGTACATTGACTGATACATTGAAATGTTGTTCTGTCGTTATATCTTTGTATAACTATAATAACCATGAATCAGAACCAGAATTTAGAATGAGCTTTATATGCCAACCTTGCACACACGCACAAACACAGGAAATAGAAATAAAACATTAAAACATGAATGCATAGCATAATACATAAGATGCAATAGGACAGGTTAATTACAGATATGCATAGCTAGTACCGCATATTAACACGGTTCATACTGTGCATTTTACAAACATAAACATAATTTAAACAGTTCTGCCAAAGTGATATTGAGAAAGGAGGGAGTGATGAGCATGGATTCAGCCTCGTCTCATGAAGGCAGTCTGTGTCAGGAATGCGTTACTGTGACCTGAGGACTTTTCCATCAAATGCCTTAACTGTCATATTTTAACTAGAACAGTTATACTTGGATTTTGTTAAAAATAAATACTCATATTACATTTAGTGGTTTCTGTAATACAGCTGTGGCTTGAAAGTATAATTTGTGTAATGACCATATTGTATAAAACATGACTAATATGGAATCGGATCACTTTCTCTTGTGCACCGCCCACTCCCCCACTCTTCTTCTAATAGCGTTCACGCCCATTTTAGTTGCATTTTTCAAAACAACAATGAGGTGGACTGTATCTGAAAAGGGGGGTTTCATGACCCTTTAAACTCAGTACTGTAATAATGACAGTAATTCTAAATGAAAATAGTTTTGTTGGGTTTATTAGCTTTCTCTGTCTGTCTTGTTTGTTAGAATTTTTAAACTTCTAACGCAAGTAAACGTGCGCGCGCACAGCCTGTCTTTCACGGCTCGTTTAAACTCGCATGTGTGTCCACCGTACCGCGAGTCTCTGCTGACTGACGCGCATCTCTCATGTCCGCTGACTGCACGCGCGTGCACATGCATCATGTATTGTACAGACTGTAGTTCATCTCTCGCTGCTCCGTCTACATGGGTTATGTATGCTAACAGTGATGCTAAACTCTGACACATGCTAAACTCATGTTGAAGTCGTTCACTCTGTGTAAAACGAACGTAAATTCCATTCAACCTGATTCCTTGTCTTACGTTAAAACTGTGGTCATTTCACCTAGGTAAAATGACATTCAACACGACTTCTACTTGTTTTTAAAAATATAAAAAAATGAATAAATCAACCAATATATGTGATATATATCTGATTGAGTTCTTTGCTAACACAAAAAACTGCAAACACATACATCTTTAGAGTAGAATTCACTCATAAGAGTTTTAACTTTTTTATTGAAGTTGCAGCAAAAATCAACCAACTTCTAATACTACAGACCCAAGATAAAGACAATTTATTTTACATTTCAGAAAAAATGAAATAAAGCAATGTTAGTTTCATAAACAGAAACAGACGAGAAAGTTGAATTAAAGTTGGCCTTTATCATGACAGAGTCTTAAGAATCGAGCTATGCGCCCTGGAGTTTGGGAAAAAAATATCCTCAAATCCGTGGCCACATTGTAAACTGTATCATAAATTGAAGTCCGTATTAAAAAATCTGTATGAATTGTTCTCACGCATTTGCAAAGCTATAAGCTATACAGTATATTATAAGTTGTGTGATTACAATGGAAACATTATTGGAAACATTTTATACACATCTCCAGTTTACAGCGCGAATAACTGCGTTCCAACCGGCTGCCCTTCTCACGCCCAACAGAATGACTGTATATAACATTCTTTTTTTTCTTTTGGGATTTTTTTCTTTTTTTAGTCACAACAGATTTCCTTTATTTAGATAAGAGTGTTAGTTCTGATGAGTTTTGATAAATGTGTAAAAAAAATACAGTCCGTTTGGAGACAACAGTAAAAAATAATTCAGGAGCATTTTTTAAAAATATGAATAAACACTTTAATGTAAAATCGAATAATCAAAATAATCACAATTACAATATGAAACGGCATATAGAATAGGCTAATTATTTTTGTCTTGGTGGTGTAGCCACAATTTTTTTCCCTATATTCTTGTTCGTCTGTTTGTTCGTGCACACGCTTCGGGTGTGTCTGTCAGCGCGAGTAAGATAGTTTTAATAACATCCCAGCTAACACAGTTACGTTGTGACGACGTACCTGGACCGCAACATATTCGTTGCCACGACGTACTAGGGCTGGGCGGTATGACCAAAAATTTATATAACGGTGTTTTCCAGATTTATACCGGTTTCCCGGTACATGGCGGTATTTTTTTTACCACATTTTCTACTGATTGAGAGAGGAAATAGTGCTGTTGATTGACTTAAAATGCCCTTTTATACTGGTGACAGTGACAGTATCCCCTATAATAACTGCAAAGTTTAGACTTCTTTAACAACTGAATAGCATGCGAAGGTAAATTGCATACATAATATTTAAGCAAATAAATAGAGAACAGTTTACTATATTTAAGTTGTCAAAATGCAAAGTTGTATGTTGTTTAGGTGAGAACAAAAATAAATGTCAAAATAAATTACATTTGTGTCTGTAGAATTACCAGTTGAGTCTCTAAAATACCCTATATACATAATGACCTTCAACTGCATTTAATGACAAAGCAGTTGCAATTTTACATATTTTTTTTACAGAGAAAATCCATAAATTATTACTTCATTACATTTTGGGAACTGTAAAAATACTATAAATTGCTTTTAAAAAAACATAATATTTCTGTAATTTAAAATTACAGGAAATTAACCATAATTTAATTAGTATTTTTTAGTACAGCAAAAATCCGTAAAATAACAGGCATTAACTTTTTAATGGAAAAAGGAAAAATTCTGTAAAATAATACACACCATTACCTGTAAAATTACTTTTTTTTAACAGTGCGTGTTTTACTCACCCTCAAGTAGACATGTGCCCGGTTAACCGCGGTTACCACGAAATCCTGCTGAAACCGAGTTGGCTGCGATAATGCAAAATATAGATTATTTTATTGATGCGTCGCTTGTCCGTGAAGCACGGCTCTGGGATCAGTAGGAAATGCTGCTCGATCTAAAAGCAGTGCGAGTTTAAGTCGCTTATAACGTGCATTTAAAAAAGCAACACCCGTCAAACATGATCATTATAAATATACTTTATTATCATGAAAATACCTGAGGAGGCTTGAGGATCAGTGATGAAAACATGTCCTTTGGCATTTCCTAGAACTACTTGTGTTATGGTCTTCTTCTGCAGTGCGTATTTGGAGTTTCTGCACGAGAGCGCCCTCTGGCTTTCAGATGCAGCAGCATTTTACCGTACTGCAATTTTCGGTTAACCGGGCATATGTCTAAGGCATGCTGATTGAATATGACTTTCTTGAAGAATAATGCAATCGAATTTATAATACCACGTATCATTTTACTTCCAAGCGGTTGAATGGGAGTGAAAGGGCGTCGACTTTTTGAAGCTCCAAAAAGTGCATCCATCGATCAAAGAACTGCTCGACACGGCTCTGTGGTCTTAACAAAGGTAAACGCATCGATTTGCTTCAGAACACCTTTGTTAAGACCACAGAGCCATGTTGAGCAGTTCTTTGAATATTTTTAGACACTAGCCAAACAGTTAACTGGCAGTCAGGCGCGCACGCGTCCGATGAAACGGCCTATATATTATATACTATATATATATATATATATATATACTATATATATATATACTGTATATATACTGTATATATTGATAAGTGATTTGATTTTAGGTATGCAATAATGTTACACTGACATAGACACAATAAAATGTATTTGAATGATCTTACTATGTCCAGACCAGAAACATAAAATACAATTTTAAGGATGGTTTTCTAAAATTATATATGTTTGTGTTTGTTATATAGGCAGTCTTATTTTTATGACACTTTATTATAATGCTAAAGATCCTTTGTGACAAGTTAATTGCTAGCATATCTACAGTCGGGATGGAAGAAACTATAGTTAATTTGATTTTATTAATGAAAAAGGAATTGGTTCTGAGAATTTTTAGTAGTTTTACTAACACTGTCTCCTTTCAGTCTTGCAGGGTGTGATTAGATGACGCGCCACAGTAATGATAGGCAATTTTTACTTTCATCTCCCACTGCCTGTTTAATGCAGAGATGATAGTTTGAGGGATATTATAATTTCAAAGGAGCATTAACCAGCGAGAGGTTGCGATCCCATTGGTTTGTGCGTGTGGAATCAGAGAATATCTTTGCTTTACCCTGCTGTGTATTTTGGCTTCAGCCTTCTGAATACATCAGAATTTACTAAAGCAGGGGTCTCCTGTTCTGCTTAGCACCATATCTAATGAAACACTTGTTTTTCTGCTGAAGTTCATGCTGAGAGCATGCAAGCCCGTACAAACAGCAACATTTATGGATTATGTTAGTCGAGTTAGTATGGACAACATTTGGGGGAAATGTTGTTGTTCTAACATGTTGTTATGTGGATTTAGAGTTATTTTCATATGACTATGTACTGGATAAAATGTAAATTTAATACTACATTATAACTACATTATAACAAATTTACAATGTACCCTCGGAACTTCAGAAAGAGCTGTTTTTTTATATGTAGGAGTTGTTATGTTGGCGTACCAAATAACTTTCCAGCAACGTAACTTTGTGATTCCCATATTCGTTGTGATGACGTAACATTGGACGTTGCTGGGATGTGGTGATTTCCTCCTGAAGACATACCTGGAACGCACCATATTCATCGCAGTGACGTACCAAATAACGTTTCTGGGATGTGATGAGCATGTCCTAACGACCAAACAGTCACGTTATTAAAATAGTTTTTTATTAAATTCAAACAATTATCATGCCTCACATGGAGGATTAAATTAATTTGTTATTTAATCTGTGCGTTAAAGATTAAATGTTATGCATAATTAGAGTAATTCTCTATTCAAATATGTATAAAGCACAGTATAATGATGAATAAAACTCAACACAGCACTGTACATCACAATCATATATTTTATTTAGATATTGAAGTAAATTACATAAATAACCATAGACTTCAACACAATATAGATTTAAAGCAGATATTTATTGACAGAGATGAATAAACATTATCTCTAAGCTTAAAATTATTCTTGTCTTACCACATAAGTTTAACAGGTTGTCCGTTTTTAGAAACAACAATCAAAAGCTTCTTTAGTCACACTCACAAACATCAGGGTCCATTCATTTAAATGCGCCAAATCGACCGAAAATCATCAAAATATGTGTTTACGCTCTAAATATATAGAAACGCAGTTTTAATTGTGGTATCGAATTAAACTCGAGTTTAATAGCTGTCAGAAGTCAGATTTTTAGCATTCATCTTGACATTATAACAGATTTTACTCTGATCATAAATATTCCATACAATAACATAATAAATAGAAATTACCAGATTCATTGATCAAATGACCAGTATCCAGGTTATCTGAAGACCAGTACATCACATCACTACAACGTTCTCCATGGGATTAATTCACGACGTTATTTGAGGACATGGCTCGTATGTTTCTGGAACGTTAGCAAAAATGACCAGATTCATTAATCAAATGAAATGACCGGTGTTCAGGTTATCTGAAGACCAGTACATCACGTCGCTACAATGTTCTCCATGGGATTAATTCACAACGTTATTTGAGGAAGTGGGTCGGACGTTTCTGGAACGTTAGCAAAAATGACCAGATTCATTAATCAAATGACCAGTGTCCAGGTTCTCTGAAGGCCAGTACATCACGTCGCTACAACGTTCTCCATGGGATTAATTCACAACATAATTTGAGGACGTGGCTAGGACGTTTCTGGAACGTAAGCAAAAATTCTAAGAAATGGAACATTGCCAAGACTTCCTCAGACCGTGGTCACAAAGTAATGTCACGGTGACCAAATGAAGACAAACTGGCAACGTCGTCAAAACGTACTGTGTTTGCTGGGTTCTTTATACAGTTATAAAGTCAGCCGGGTCTGCGCAAACTGCGCGTCCTCTTCATACAGCGCGAGCTACACAGTTATAAAGTCAGGCTAATCTGATCTGTACAGTGCAAGGTTTTATTTTTCTTAGCCTTGTTCATATTTGTTTACAAAGCGCAGCCCGCAGCACAGAGCAGCGAGAGTCACGTGACGAAAGTGAAACATTTGTTGGTATAACGATGCCAGCTCAACATCGTCATGTCTATCAGCCATCGGTGATGAACGATGGCATCGTCTGTCGGACCAACCCTACAATGGATAAGTTTGTGACATGGAATGAAAGGAAAACCAGAAATTCTGCACCAGCAGACAAAACCAAGACAGACAGTGGACAAAGTTTATTACCATTTTGTTGGGGCGATTGGGGACAGGTGGGGCTCGGAACCCTTCCCTACCTCCAAAGTGGGGAATGGCAGAAAAAGTTTAAGAAACACTGCCTTAAAGCTTGCACACCGGGAAGATAATCTCCAGCATTTTTCAAGACGTTTTTTGGCATTCATACCCAAATGATTTTCACTGCCGATGAGCCGAGTGAACGTGCAAATTCACTCCCTAACATAGATGGCACTTAATGAAAAACAAAAACACCCCGGTACACAAGGTGGCGCTGTGCAACTTTATGCTTCTGACACTAGCTTTTCACACAGAAGAAGAGCTTCCTCTTCATCAATGTGTGCTCGGCAAGACCATTTTGTGCTTGAGCGCCACCAAGTCGTGTTTTACTGCAACTTCAGCAGCTCCAGGCACGTGAACAAAAGCGTCAATCTCATTGGTTGTGTCAATCTGAGTCGGCATGTCAAACCAAAAAAACGAGCCGACGTGTTTAAAAAAAAAGACGCTTTTACACCAGGTGTTTTGCGCGTCGGTGTGCACACTCACATCGGCGCCCTTTGTTTAGTCACGAGGCGTTAAACGTCGACGATAAACGCTCGCGATTATCGTCCCGGTGTGGACAAGCCTTTAGACCAACCCACAGCTGATTCACACAATTACACAATTAGAGATTTAGAAATGCTAAACATTGTAAAACCAGCAGCCCATTACAGTTTCTATTTTTTTCTCATTTTCACATAGTCTGTCATAGGCCTATTGTGTATCAGGCGTTCTCTGTAGGGACTAAAGAAACATTGTAAGGTCCTGCCTCATGGTTCCTATCAGGAAAACAGCTTCATTAAAGTTTATAATATATTCACCTCTTCAGAGGAGTATAAAGACCAGAGCCATTGAAAAACAAAGTTGCGACACACTTTGATCTTGCCGTCGTGTGGTCACGTGGTTCATGGAGCTCTAGTTCCAAACTGTCAGTCTGTTTGAATGGGTTTGTTGCTTTCGTCAACAAAAATTATGACGAAATATCGTCGTCAACGAACCTTTATCACGTGACGAAAACGAGACGAAACGCAACGTAAATGCTGGTCATGTGACAATGACTATAATTAAATGTATAATGCAATATTGTTGACGAATAAAAACGAGACTAAATGTGGTTTACAAAATAAAAACTATGTTAAAATGTCTCTTCATTTTCGTTGACCAAAACGAGACGAGACGAAATGTTATAACGTTATTTCATCTCGTTTAGTCGAGTTATTATTATTATTTTGCAGTATTTCTGTTTCCTGTGTCTCACTTCAAGGGCTGCATCACGTCACTTCCTCAAGCCCCAGTTGCGGCATTATTTAGAAGATGCAGCTGTGGTGAGTTAGCGTAAACGACAACAAACAAAGTTAAGTCTTACACAGAGAAAGGGACCAATGGTCGTAAATTCAAATCAGAGTGTCTTCCGTGTCTGGATTGGATGTATTCTTGAGTCTATAAGGTAACAATAATATAATAAGATAACCTTGTTTTAAATGGTTTTGGCTAAAAGAAAATTTTGGTTTCGTCTATACTACTAGGTACTTATACTATATTGACTGGGTTAAATAGAATTGCATTACTAAAAAGAGACTAAAATACAATTTTCATTGACTAAGACTAGAGTAAATGTCATCAGTTTTCGTTGACTAAAACTAGATGAAAATAGTCATGGATAATTTTGACTAAAATAAGGCTAAAATGCTCAGACTTTTAGTCGACTGAAACTTGACTAGACTAAAAAGAGTATGAACGTGACTAACAACTTGACACAAAGACTAGACTAAAGCTAAAATTAAAACAGGCCGCCAAAAACACCACTACTGGGGAGACAGTTGAAGTAGCTGTATTTGCAACACATTTCACTAAATACCAACACATTACATGCACTGATTACTATGTTGATTCAATTTACTGTATAATAACATTTTATCTGAAGAGTGTAAAGGGGTCGCACACTGGATGCGAGCCGCGCAGCGTTGCGTCTAGGACAACTTTGTTATTAACTTAGTAGAATCGAGAGGTTTTCTGTATTAATGTGCTGTTTTTCCGTTATTCCCAAACAGATAAATGCATCTAGCAGCATATGGGGTGTTTCAGTTCCTGAAATCACATTAAAGATGATTTCAGTCAAATCACATCTAATTTAATGTTATATTATGCGAGTGGCGCTGCAGGACTCAGAACAAAGTCCTGAGTTCTAGTGGAGCGCCGCTAGGCGCCGAATGGCGGTGCCGTAGTGTGTACACCCATAGAAAACAATATGTTCATTTTTAAAAACAATGGCGCTACGCTGCGCGGCTTGGCGCTTCTGCATCCGGTGTGCGACCCCCTTTAGAGAGACGGTATTAATCAGTTTTGTGTGTTTAATTTGACTAGGAAGGATGCATTATGTGCAATACTTCAACAGAATACATGCATTCATCTGTTTCTTATGCTTCTATGATCATCAGTACACGTACCAATGTTAAATTATGTTAAGACATTCACATAAAAATGCACAAGTAATTTATCAATAAATAATCAATGATTGCAAGTAAATGCACCACAAAGAACAGTGAAAAATGAACAAGACAAACAATTTCAGTCAGTAAGAGATTATATTACATAATTTATACAGGGAGAGGGTAGATAACATTTTATTTAATGAGCAGTCTTTATAGAAAATCATTCAACCACACATACAGACACAGAAAATACATTTTTATTAAGGAAAACAATATTTTGTTTCAAAAACATCCTTATAATAAAACGGCAGTTTTACAGATATGTATTTTTATCAACTTGCCTGCGAATGTGTTTGGGAAACAATTAAATGAATGGGCTTCAATGCAATGTTTAGAACTATAGAACCCTCCATGACACGAGTTACGTCTACATTCTATTCTTCCAACGGACGTCTATGCGAGTGTTGCAACTCTGTTTTTCAAAGGCTTTGATAAAGACCTTACATAATGAAGCGTTTTTATTAGCTAAGAATGAGCTATTTCTATCTACATACACCGTGGGTACCCTTACATGGAATTGGCCATGTTGTTTCTACAGTAGCCCTAAACATATGAA
Organism: Triplophysa rosa; assembly: GCF_024868665.1. NCBI lineage: Eukaryota > Metazoa > Chordata > Actinopteri > Cypriniformes > Nemacheilidae > Triplophysa > Triplophysa rosa. The sequence goes on from NC_079890.1 coordinate 22,261,729, forward strand.
CTGCTCAACAGAGCGCATTTCGTAAATATGTTATCTCCCTCAGCAAAGAAGCGAAAACTTGATGACATTTTAGTCCTGTGTCAGCCGCCATAGTGCATCGAGAGGGGAACGGGTGGAGTGAGCCGTTGGTTGCAATTCATGAAATGAAAACCAAAGTGTGTCTACTGTCTAGAAAGAGAAACACATAATGTTCTGCTTATGAAATATATCTCTTAAACTCACAATGGCAGCTGTCTTGAAGCAACCTTTGAACTACATCACTTCTGAGCTGTGTGTGTGTGTCAGTGTGTGTTTTATTTGTGTTATATGTGTATCTTGCTGTCCTGCTGGGCCATTGGCTCATATCACTTGTGAGTTCTGAATTACCCTCATGCATTAACGTCTGCAGGCGTCTCATCTCTCATCACTTTGAGGCACACAAATTGCTGCAGCATCACAGATTAAAATCCAACATTACTGGTCATCCCATACAGAACAATTCTTTATGCAATCCTTTTTACCCTTTCTGCCTCATTTCTGTCTTTACTCTGTCTTTCTCATTCTTTTACTTTACAATTCAGCTCTGTCTGGGAACAGAGGACTATAATTACATTTCTGTATAATTGTAGTGCTTTTAGTTGTTTTGTTATGTCCCATAATGTTCTATGTGTGTGACTGAAAAAACTAGGATAATGTGTAGTCTTATGTGCCTTTCTTTTAAATTTTCCAGAATTCTCAGCTCAAAGGCCTGCCAATAAAAGGACCTGCACCTCCTTGGCTGGTATGGGCATGCTATATTATGTAGTTTTATTGTCTCTTTTTGCATATTTGCATACTGTCTCTTCCATTTTTTCTGAATGATTGCTGATTTTTTTGCTGATTTAGACCGCATCATAGTACTGAAACTGCGCTCGTTAAAATTACAAACGACCTGCTTATAGCATCAGATAAAGGTAACATCTCACTCCTAGTCCTGCTCGACCTTAGTGCTGCGTTCGATACTGTAGACCATAAAATACTTCTAGATCGCTTACACAATTATACCGGTATTCAGGGACAGGCACTACAATGGTTCAGATCTTACTTATCAGACAGACATCAATTTGTCCACTTAAATGGGGAATCATCAAATCTACACAAGTAAATTATGGATTGCCTCAGGGATAGGTTTTAGGACCCTTGCTATTCTCCATATACATGCTGCCCCTTGGAAACATTATTAGAAAACATGGAATTAGCTTCCACTGTTATGCAGATAATACGCTATATATCTCATCTAGACCAGATGATTCCTTCCAGCTATCCAAATTGGCAGAATGCATCGAAGATATAAAACATTGGATGACTTGTAATTTCCTTCTATTAAATTCTAATAAAACAGAAATATTACTTATCGGACAGAGCTTCTACCACACTACAACCCATCACTCTCTCTAAGATCTCAAAACTCCAGACTTTTGATAACACCTAGAATAACTAAATCCACCAAAGGGGGTAGAGCTTAGCACCTAAACTCTGGAATAGCCTTCCCCATACTATTCGAGGGTCAGACACACTCTCCAAATTTAAATATAGATTAAAGACATATCTCTTCAGCCAAGCATTCACTTAATGCAAAATATGCTAAATAAACCACCGGGAGACTGCATTTATTAGATATTATTAATAGAATAATCTTGCTTGTTCTATAAACACCATGCACTGTGCTGTGTTTTACCTTTTTTGTGTTTTTCTTATTTTCTCCTGTAAAGCTGCTTTGGAACAATGCACATTGTGAAAAGCGCTATATAAATAAAATTGAATTGAATTGAATTTTTCAGAAAAAAATCTAAGCATACATATTTAACTACAAAATAATGGGCATTCATCCTAATTAAGGGTGATAACTCTTGTCAAACTATTGTTGTTATGAGGGACAGAAGAGAATTACAAACAGATGTTTTGGTTTTATTGTTTTTGTTCAAGGCTCTGATTATATTCTATATTGCCTTTAGGTGGATATGAAATATTTATCACCTCTCCTGCTGGCCTATGAGGACCAGCTGAATGCTAGAGACAAACTTCTCAAGTCCTGTGAGGTGAGTGTGTGTGTGTGTGTGTGTTTATGTTTTATATCCCAGTGGGGACCTAAACCTGAATGCACACCAACACATGGGGACTCGTGTCACTGTGGGGACCAAAATTGAGGTCCTCATGGGCAAAAAAGCTTATAAATTGTACAGAACAATATTTTTTAAAAATCTAAAATTGCAAAAAGTTTTCTATGATCTTTAGGTTTAGGGGTAGGGTTAGGGATAGGGGATTAAAATATACAGTTTGTACAGTATAAAAAAATTACGCCTATGGACTGTCCCCACGGAGATAATAAACTGTGTGTGCGTGTGTGTGCTTGTGTGAGATGAGATAGTGAGTTCACTCCTATTAGATCATTTTGTTGCTGTGTGAGCTTTCTGTTATTCCTATTGAGCGCTTGAAGGTGTGTATTAAATGGTAATAAAAGAATTATGCATGATTTGATCTGTGACATTTAAAACTTTATCAGGAATACAATGAAAATCTAATAATACTGGAAAGGTGGAAATTGATCAGTCTATTGCGGTTTTCTGTGTGATTGATTTCTGTGTAACACTGTATGTGAACTCATCCATTGTATGTATTATCTCGTCAACTGCTTGGGTGTATTCTATTAACCTAGATGGAAGTCATGACTGCCACTGCTAGTCTACTAAGTCTTGTAGTATTATTGCAGTACCGCCAGCCACATTTGTATGCCTTGTCTTGGTCTCAGGATTTTATTTCAATACCACAACATCACTATATTTTCAGTTCATTGTCTGATTTATTTGTAAAGATCATTAATGTGATTGAGTCTAAAACTTCCTGCTTCAAATGCAGGTTTATAAGAATCTTTCAGATGAATTATAGGGAAATGCTGGTCTGGTTTTAGTCTTTAGTCTTACCCTGCCTTGGTCTTGTCTTGGTGTCTAAACACTCTGGTCTTGGTTTAGGTGGTCTTGACTACAACACTAACTTGTACAGTAGTAATGAGATAGACCATAATTGATCTAATGTGGTCCCTCTTATGGTCATTTTTTCTCACTTTGACTTTCTGACCTTTTCTGACTTTTCTCGTTGGTTTTCTGTTAATTTCTCTCGGTCTCTCTTTCTAACACACTTTCAGTGCAGCCAACACTCCCACCATACTTGACTTGAATTTTAAAGATCTTTCTATTCAGACTAATGTTTTAGGTTTCAAAAGAGACTGACAGCCCTTACCTAACTCTCCCTCTGCAGTCACGAGATGAATAATCCATCGATTTCATCAGTGATATTTAATGGTTTGACGTCCTCATTTCAAAGTCATTCTCCACGCAATAGCCACAATACGTCTCACAATGTCAAACCGTCTCGGGTTCTTCTGGAAATTTCTCAAAGATAGATCGAATGTCTCTTAAGAGATGTCGATGTGTTACTGTGAGAGCTTGCTAAGCATCTCTTTTGATGAGATCTGAGGTGACTTTTTGCTCTGTGCACCTGTGCTGAAGTTTCAGATGATCTCTAGCTGAGCTGAATACACTTACAGATGCATTAGAAGACAGTCATGCATACCAATAATCTTTCTTATGTAGGAGTTTCTTGCAAAGCAGAGTAAAGATTGCCTTTGGTTCTTCTCCCGGCAGGAAGAACTTCAGAGTCTGAAAGCACGTGCAGAGGAGGTCATTCAAGAAAATGAGAAACTTCATGCTCAAGCAAACAAAAGCACAGTCAGTAACAAAGAATGGTGAGTTTGAGCATATTTGTAAAAACATGGTTGTGTGGTGCACCCACATATAACATAAGGTTTTTTAATACATACATGACAGGAAAATGTATCATTATTTTAAATTGTCCTGCAGTGTAAAATGAATTTTCAGTGCAAATATTTTATATAATATTTTAATGATATATAAGGCCATAAAAACATTCGTAATATTTGTAAAATAAAAGTGAAGGGTTTCTGAGAGCGTAACATGTCACATCACAGGACATTACAACTTCCCAAAAGTATTTTATGTCAACTACTTGTATGGTTTCGTTTTTTGTGGCTGAAAGTGAAAACTCAGTTGACATCCCCTGAAGCGGATTTCATAACAGGTATTAGAAATAAGAGAGGAAGGGTGAAAATGTCCAGGGGAATTGCGATGTTCCCGAGGGTGAAAACAAAATCAGGGCATCTCTCCTTAAAGCATGTTTCAAGATGGCAGCTGTGCTTCATCTCAGCACTCTGGTCTGTGTTCCTGTATGATTATAGCTGATGATCTGAGGGCTACAGTGAGGAGTGGGGATGCTTCCTCACAAGAAGAAATGGATGTGATATAGGCTCTCAATTTTAATAAATGCTTTTTCATCCTCCTCTGGGTTGTTTACAATTGTTTTTAAAGCGTGTTTTAAGAATGTGTTGTCAAGGGAACAGTGCTTGCATCACCAAGTCCGACAGAAAATTTCAGGATGATAGCACACATTGTATGTTTATATGTGTTAGTGTGAAGAGTTGGGATTAAGAAATAAAGTCTTTGGGGTTACTTTCTCTTTTCATTGATGTGCTTTTCCTGAATTGCTGAATTTAAACCCTGTCTTTGAACTGAACACTTCTTGTGTACGGTACGTTAGCCCAAAGCTTACTTTCTGTCAGGGGGTTAGTTTTTGTTAACTTTGTCTGTTTGTTTGTCTGTCCACTCTATTAGTGAATAAACCTTCATCTCAGCTTTTGCTGCCAGCATTGCTATAATGATAGAACCATTAAAACACTGACACAGGTGTGTGCTTGTGTGTGTAGGAGGCAACTGCAGGAGCAGGCTCGCTTGGTGTTGGAGGAGAATCAAGTGTTGATAGAGCAACTGGAACTGCAGCATACTAAAGCTAAAGAGGCTCACAGCAAACACACACATGAGGGTATGATACACACACCACATCATACAGTGTGAATCAGTGGCATGCAGGGGGGGTAACCTTACGTGAGGATCATCGTGTGCTGTATTGTCTATACTGTGTCTTATATCTTCTTCAGCATGTTGCTTACAACCACCTACACATCATGTTCTGCATACTTATTCAAATGGATACACATGTAACATGTCTGTCTTTGTGTGTGTAGTGTGTAAGGTCACCAAACAGGTGATGCTGTTGGAATCAGAGAAGCATGCTGTGGAAAAAGAGCTAGAGGGGGAGCAAAAGGAGCATCGTGCCCTGAAGACAGAGTTTCAGAGGATACGATTGGCTCTAGAAAGCTCTTTGAGCTTGGCTGAACACAAAGCTGAGACAGACAAACTCAAAAGGTACCAATGATTTATTTAATGTCGCTACAAAGAAAACTGTCATTATTTGCTATTGAATATTGTGCTATTGCTATTTTCTTTAAAGTAGGAAAGACTCACTGCTGTCTTAGTTTACTTTTTATTTATTTGTCTAATAAATCTGGAAGGCAGACACTTCTAATAAAAGACAAAGACAGAATGAAGGTTAAGTTGTAAGGAGAGACATTTATTTCTGTTGATGAGCTGCTGTTGAATTAGGGTTTGCAGTGTGAGGATTCCTTGAAGTCAGGAGAGGTAGTGGTCTGCCTACTGCATTAGACGTTTTAGTCCAGTTACATCAAGATATTAAAAACTCATTGCAAAAACCCATTGTAAATTTAGAACTTACCCAATGAAAGGACGACTTTCCAACTCTGAATGTTATCCTGACAATGTGAATAGAGATAGAAATAGAATGTACACTCATTTTCATTCTAGACACTGTCTGTGTGAGTGAGGTAACATGTAAAGATGATTTAACGGTCCAATGTGTTATTTGTGAAGGATCTATTGACAGTAATAGGATTCTTCCGATTGACGATACTGTCGTGTATCGATGATACTCAGACATATCGGCGATAGCTGATTCCTTAGACTATAGTTGGCTGTTTGCCAATATATGTTGCAAATTATTATTTCAAACGCGCATTGCGCATTTCGTGCAAGAGAGCTTGCATGCTTTTCCTCAGAGAGATTTTATAATGTCCGGGCTTTGAGTTTTCCGCGCACGAGATAGCTTGTAATGCGTGCGGCTCGAACTTTTCCTAGCACCTGAGATAGTTTGTAATGTGCGGGCTTTGAGTTTTCCCCACACGAGAGAGCTTGTTAATCATAGTGTTAGCTTTGTATACTAACTGTGTTGAAAATCTGTGATAATGGGACCACGTAAATAAATGAATAAATATTATGTTTCAGGGAAAAGAGCGATGAACCTTTGTTGCACCCTTAATAGGGCCCTATTGTACACCCGGCGCAATGCGGCGCAAGTGTTTTTGCTAGTTTCCGCCCGACGCAGTTCTCATTTTCCCGTCCTGCGCCGCGTTGTTTAAATAGCAAATGCATTTGCGCTCATTTGTGTGCCCATGTTCTAAAAAATAGGTGTGCTCAGGCGCATTGTTGGCGCGTTGCTATTTTGAGGAACTGAAATAGACCAACTCAAACCTGGTCTAAAGTTAATGGCGCAATATTTTTTTGGTTTAAAAAAAGAGCGCATTAGTAGACAATGTGCCTCTGGGCTGGTCCACATACAACGCGCTTTCACTTTACTTATTACACAGAGGGAAGCGCAGCAGCACACAAATTTATGCCAAATATGAAAAATAAATGGATTACAATGTTAAAGATTATTATTGTGTACATAAAGATAAAAATCCGGCTTTTCATATCTAGGCTAGGCCTAGATGATCTGCTCGCGTGCTTTAACCTCACGCACGAGCAGATGCGTTTAAGCGTCCAGTCTTTGCTCTTGCAAATTACGCCGTGTAAAGGCTTCTTTATACTCGAGGCGTCCGCAGGTTCGCTTGGGTGCGCGCGGCAAACATGACGTCATCGCGGTGTTGGCGGAAGTTCGCTTTGAGTGCGCGCGACCTCATTTCGCGTGGCGGTGTGCACGTCTTTTTTGTAACTGCGCGCGCGGCAACGCATCCGAAAACGAACGAGGGGGATACGAGTCTAGCCGAGCAGGCACGTCTATACATGCATCTCAATGATTAATCCACGCAGAACAATGCAGACTCTGTATCCAATACATTTTAAATAACATATGTAAAGTTTAATATGTGAAGCACTTCTTATGAAAGGTAACTATGGTTTTACTATAATACAAGTGTAGAAACATGTTTTTGTTCTGTTCTGTTTATATTACCATAGTTTTATAAGACACATCATATAACTAATGTGCCTGTAGTGAGACAATAGTAAATTTGTGGCCACTATGATTTATACTATAAATACAAAAGTAAAACCATGGTAAATTGCGTTGTTCAAGCAAACTACTTCTTCTCCACGCTAATACGTGCTGATTAGTTGAATCGATTACTCCGAGTCGCCCTCTGTTGTTTCAAAGAATAGCACATCGGCATGCGCGTCAACTATAAACGCCTCGTCCGTTTGCGGAGATACGCGTGCAGTCAGCGGAGGCACGCATAGCGGACCTAGGCGAATGTATAAATCCCGCCGTGGCGCGATCGCAACTGGCTCTTAAAGGGAATGAGAAATGAGACCCTGATTGGTTTACTGCACGTTACGCCCAAAAAACACCCATTACTCATTAAGAGAATTGGGACAACCCGTTTAGACCATGTGCCCGGGTGCGCCGACTGTTTTCCCGTCATTAAATTAGCAAGTGGATTTGGACACGCCCTGAGTGCACCTGCCCCATGCGCTTTAAACCATGCGCTTAGATCGTGAAAATAGGGCCCTTATAGTGCCAAGTTCATTTGTCATCAGGCCGTCAAACCGGAAAGCTCTGCGATCTCAAAGAGTGCTTTTCCACCATCACGCCGAACGGTTCTATATGGAAGCCCCGTTTCCGCCACGTGATAAAAAAAATCAGGCTCTAAAAAGTCATAATTATGAGATAAAAAGTAAAAATTATGAGATAAAAAGTCATAATTATGAGATAAAAAGTAAAAATTATGAGATAAAAAGTAAAAATTATGACTTAACGTGCACATGCGCAGTGCAGCCAGGACACCGCACGCTGGTGACATCCGCTGGTTAGAATGGTGTAAATGCAACTCAGTGGTTTTACAAACCAATTGCGATTGGTTATATATATATTTTAGTTATTTGTTTTCAGTTTTCAGTATTTTTTTTAAGCTTCCAGTGCAGACATCCAAATGCATCAGCAGACACATAATAATAAAACAGAGTACAAAATATATAAAAATATAAATAAAATACAACTGTAAATAGACAGTAAGTAGTACATATGCGGGTCATTGTGTCAAAATGATTGACAGGTATGATTGACCTTTGCGGGGGGGGGGATAGGCTTGAATTACTTCCGGACCACCCAGGTCGCGAGGGCCCGCCCCCTTTGCGTTGACCTTTGACCGTATCCACCCCATTGTGAGGGACCGCCCACGTCGCATTGAACTTTTGACCGTACCTTCACATCCCATTTTTCCGGGGCATGTTTTAGGGTGTATTGCTACATATCTTATGCGCGAATGAATAAATCAATGAGTGATTAAATAAAGACATGAATATGAATAAGTAATTAAATAAACAATTGGTTATATAAATGATTAAAGCAAGGACTGAATAAGTAAGTAAATGATTGAATGAATAAGTATTTAAATAATGCATTTTATATATATATATATATATATATATATATATACTATACACTCACCTAAAGGATTATTAGGAACACCATACTAATACGGTGTTTGACCCCCTTTCGCCTTCAGAACTGCCTTAATTCTACGTGGCATTGATTCAACAAGGTGCTGAAAGCATTCTTTAGAAATGTTGGCCCATATTGATAGGATAGCATCTTGCAGTTGATGGAGATTTGTGGGATGCACATCCAGGGCACGAAGCTCCCGTTCCACCACATCCCAAAGATGTTCTATCGGGTTGAGATCTGGTGACTGTGGGGGCCATTCTAGTACAGTGAACTCATTGTCATGTTCAAGAAACCAATTTGAAATGATTCGAGCTTTGTGACATGGTGCATTATCCTGCTGGAAGTAGCCATTAGAGGATGGGTACATGGTGGTCATAAAGGGATGGACATGGTCAGAAACAATGCTCAGGTAGGCCGTGGCATTTAAACGATGCCCAATTGGCACTAAGGGGCCTAAAGTGTGCCAAGAAAACATCCCCCACACCATTACACCACCACCACCAGCCTGCACAGTGGTAACAAGGCATGATGGATCCATGTTCTCATTCTGTTTACGCCAAATTCTGACTCTACCATTTGAATGTCTCAACAGAAATCGAGACTCATCAGACCAGGCAACATTTTTCCAGTCTTCAACTGTCCAATTTTGGTGAGCTCGTGCAAATTGTAGCCTCTTTTTCCTATTTGTAGTGGAGATGAGTGGTACCCGGTGGGGTCTTCTGCTGTTGTAGCCCATCTGCCTCAAGGTTGTGCGTGTTGTGGCTTCACAAATGCTTTGCTGCATACCTCGGTTGTAACGAGTGGTTATTTCAGTCAAAGTTGCTCTTCTATCAGCTTGAATCAGTCGGCCCATTCTCCTCTGACCTCTAGCATCAACAAGGCATTTTCGCCCACAGGACTGCCGCATACTGGATGTTTTTCCCTTTTCACACCATTCTTTGTAAACCCTAGAAATGGTTGTGCGTGAAAATCCCAGTAACTGAGCAGATTGTGAAATACTCAGACCGGCCCGTCTGGCACCAACAACCATGCCACGCTCAAAATTGCTTAAATCACCTTTCTTTCCCATTCTGACATTCAGTTTGGAGTTCAGGAGATTGTCTTGACCAGGACCACACCCCTAAATGCATTGAAGCAACTGCCATGTGATTGGTTGATTAGATAATTGCATTAATGAGAAATTGAACAGGTGTTCCTAATAATCCTTTAGGTGAGTGTATATAGGCTGTGATAAAACTGTGGTAAAAACTTACGTTGGTTGAAAGACCGCATTCCTGACGTTATACTGAAAGGACTGTTTCAGACATTCCAGCGTTGCAAACACACCGACTCGTAAATTTGTTTTGAAAGAGGAGGATTGTAACCGGGTGTATTTCAACTTGTTTTCGACCTGTAGGTGACAGCGTCGGACGTTTTAATCATCTACGATTTGTTTTACGTCCATAGCGTGAAAATTGACCGTGTTATTTGAGAATCATTACGTGCTAACTGATCGGCTCAAGACAGCGAAGCTTTGTTTAGGAATAACAACTGTTTCCCACCTGTCATCAGTAGATCACATGAAACAATGCGTGATGAATCGTATCCGGACCTCTCTGTACTCATGATTTAAACCGTTTTAAATCGTCAATCATGTCATTCTCTAGACCATTTGTCGCGCATCTGGCTCATGTTCACACCACATGCGCCGATTTCATCATAAGCATAAACAGGGGGAGGTTTTGTTAAATAAAAGCGGGAAAATAGCGAGGGCAAAATACACAGACATCAACATGGCATGCACGCAGTAGGGATGGGCGATATGGCCCTAAAACTTTATCACGATAATTCCTGGTATTTCTTGCGATAACGATAAAAATGACGATATATCCATAATGTCATCCACCGCTGTTTTTTGCGTCAAGTGATAGTAGCTGCATGTAGTCTAGACCCTCAGAAAAACAAATATTATCAAAAAGTAAAACTTACCCCAAATCAAACAGCTCCTAAAATATACCTACAGTGTTTTTGTAAATATAAAATGTAATAGTGAGATTCGACTTCAAAAGGTTGTAGTAAAGAAAAGTTAAATGAACTAAAGCTCAATAAACACATCATGTCATACCTAAAACTGTATATATTCTATTGTTGGGTGGAAACAATCGATCGCATCACGCTGTCAATCACTCTCTCTTGAACTGTGTGAACCTTCTCTTCTCACAGCAACATACACTGAATCTGTCTATGACTCGCGCTACAGAAAGAGAACAGAAAAATGCGGGTAAAAGAAATCTAATTAAATAATCCATGCTTTTATACGCTCATAAACGTATTTAAAATAACGTAATACAAACTCGCATGTGTACCGTATGTAAACAGGCAGCAGTGCTGTGCGCGCTGTGTCGCTATGAAAGCACATGTGGGCGCGAGCTGCGCACGGGACGCTCCGTTCATCCTGTATATAACAAGCAAGAAATCATACTAAACTATTTGCGCACGCGCACATAACATCTAACGAATGTTTAAATAAATACTTTTAGCCAAACTAAATGTTGTGGTGTAACGCATTATGACTATCAACGAATACTTAACAAACGAATTAAATAAAACGAAAGTGAAACTAAACATTAACTCGGACGCATCTACAGTGCCAACCTAAACGAGATTTAGAGCTTTAGTGCAAACTCTTTCTCAGCTTCACGTCCGCCCTCCGCTATACCCGTTTTCACTTCACATGTGAGCTGTGAATGGGTCTCACAAAGATATCTACAAAGAGAGGGGATGACGTCATCAACTAGAATTTATCGTTTATATCGCGGGAAGACTAATTCCTATCGTGTGGGGAATTTCTACCGGTATATCGCAAACGATATAATATCGCCCATCCCTAACGAGCAGCTCTCCTCAAACCCCGCCAAGAGAATGGGACGACGATCTATTCGAAGAGAATCTGGCTCTGGCACCGAAAAAACCATGAGGGTATATCGGTCTGACAAAGTTTCTTCACGAAAATAAGAACAACGTGACGGACGAAATTTTGATGGAGAGTAACCGCGTAATAGGCTATGCGTTTAACAAAGAGTCTCGAGTTGTATAACCCTCTACAGCGCTGACAAAAAAGGCGAATATGTACCCGGACAAGATCCCTGCGTGGCGTTCCCTGACAAGGACTGGACGTTGTTTTACAACTACGTCTGGAAGGATTTAAACGACAGTCGCGGAGAATTTTTGACTGAAAATGTTTCTCATGGTCTTAAAATCTTTTAATCTGAAGATGTATGTTTAAATGTTTGAAATGACTTTAGTAGACAAAAATATAATCGTGGCAACATATTAATTTATTTTATTAGACGGCAAAAATTGAGGACCAAATAAAAAAAGCAGCCAAGAAATGAATAGATGAAATTTCTGCCAATACTATTGTAAAATCTTCCTACAAGGTGAAATTTCAAGAAGTTGCTCGATCATGCCAAGAGTACAATTTTGGAAAGGGTGGCTACTTTGAATATGCTATATATATTCTTTAGTCCTGCATATAGTTTTGATTTATTCTGGATGCTTTTAAACATAATTCCTAGATAAAGTTATGATGAGTACTATAATTCTAAAATGTGGCCTGTCAATTTGTAGTATTTTAGTAATTTATCTGTTTGATGAGGCTTCTAAAATGGGACTTCGGATCAGTTCAAAACAAATGAATCAGGTTGCTTGTTTCAGCCTAATTAAATAAAATAAAAAATGTACAGTTATTTATATTTACACCGTATTAAGCAACGGATGTCGCAAGCGTGCAGTATCTTGCCTGCACTGCGCATGTTAAATCATAATTTCAATTTTTTATGTCATAATTACGATTTTCAATCTCATAATTTCGTTTTTTAATCTCAGAATTATGATTTTCAATCTCATAATTTTGATTTTTTATCTCATAATTTTGATTTTCAATCTCATAATTATGACTTTCAATCTCATAATTATGACTTTTATCTCATAATTATGCCTTTTTATCTCATGATTTTGACGTTTTATCTCATAATTGACTTTTTATCTCATAATTTTGACTTTTTATCTCATAATTATGACTTTTCATCTCATAATTTCGATTTTTGTATCTCATAATTATGACTTTTTATCTCATAATTTTGACTTTTTATCTCATAATTATGACTTTTTATCTCATAATTTTAACTTTTTATCTCATAATTATGACTTTTTATCTCATAATTTCGATTTTGTATCTCATAATTATGACTTTTTATCTCATAATTTTGACTTTTTATCTCATAATTATGACTTTTTATCTCATAATTTCGATTTTGTATTTCATAATTATGAATTTTTAGAGTCTGATTTTTTTTATCACATGGCGGAAACGGGCTTCCATAGTTCTAAGGGGCTGTGTCCACCGAGGCGCATTTAGGGTCTGATCAGACAGAACGCGCCTCTTTTGAATTGTTTTCAGTTGGCAGGGAGCATTTTGCACGCTGCTTATGCACGCCGGACGCCTCGCGTTTCTGCCGCCTGCAGCACCTTCCGTTTTAGCGCTTTGAGTGCCCGAAGTTGAAAAAACTAAACTCTGAGCAGAAAAGCGCTTGACGTCATGTGTACTTTTTTCCATTGTCCAATCGAATGAGTGGAGAGGCGGGCCTTTCGATACGGTGACGGAACTTTACAGTTGATTGAAACGTCCGGAGACTGCAATGATGTAGAAGAAACATGTGCTGGCTGACACTTGTTAACTGAGAAAGGTCTGAGCAAATGCGTGTACCTTTAAAGTTTCTGATAAATAAGACAGTTAACAGGAACTAGAGCGCTCGCGCTAAAATCCTTGACTGACAGGACAGCTGTTTTGATGGTTACCTAGCAACATAAAAAAACCGCTGCGCGCTTCTCTTTTCAAAGAGTCAACCAAAAGAGCAGCGCAGCGCGCCTCGCGTTTTCGAACATGAAAAGCGCGTTCTGTGTGATCGTACGCTTACGCGGCTGAAAACGGCAGGAGCTCGGCTGAAAACTCCCGCTGCAGGCGCAGCGTTCTGCCCAAAGTTGAGCTTTTTTCAACTCAGGGCGCTCGGTCGAACGCCGGCGCTGAGCGTGAAAAAAACGCATGGCACCAGCGCAGAGCGCGGAAAAAACCCGTCAGCTGATGGCTTTTTTTTAAAGCGCAGCGTTACCATAGAAAACAATTGAAAAAACACGTCGGGCGCAGGCGTAAACGCCTCGGTGGACACAGCCTCTAAGCACAGTCTGAAACGGTTACAGTTATGTTTCCACGTGAGCCTGGTTCGACACAGCACGATAACAAACTGTTCTCGGCTCGGAATTTTCAGCACGGTTCTATAACCGTGCTGAATCGTGCTAATGAACGCACGGAGAGCCGTTATAGCTCAGTCTCTTGTGTTACCAAGGCATCGCGTGACGCATTTGTGTTTACATTCTAAAAATTTCCGTTATCAGCCCTGCGGTGGAAATTAAACCATTTACGTACCGGCTGGCATGGAACGGCATGGTGTGGAATGATTAAGCAACGAGAACGATTCGGCGCGATGGTGGAAAAGTGCTCTTTCGTTTCTAAAGGGGATTTTTACCTCGATTTTCATCCAAAATAGACAATGGGAAAGCAAATAATCGATACTGTTAATATTAATTTTGTAATGCATTTAGTTATTGCATGTAACACATCACCGCAATGCTCTGATTTAAATTGTGTAACAGGACAATTGTAAAGCAACCTTGTCAAATAAACGTTACTCTCTTGTAAGATTTGTTTAATTTTTACCTCCAATTTCGACTTTTTTTAAACAAGCGTTTTTACACAAAAGTTTTGCCTTGTGTGCTCAAACATAAATACGCAGTGGTATGCCCGGTTTCACACACAAGGCTTAAGACTAGTCCCAGACTAAAATAAAAGTTTGAGCTGTCTTAATTGAAAATAAATAGCCCTGCATATTAAAATATGTCGTTGCCATTGTTCTGTCTCAAGATGCACACCAGCAGTATTTTTATCCAAGGCATTTTAATAAAAGTGACTTACTGTAAATATCCTAATTTAACTAAGGCATAGTCCTGGCTTAAGCTAAGCCGTCTGTGAAACCGGGCCTATATTATACCCAGATGTATTTCGTATTAAACGTAAATGTTAACACATATATATTTGTAAAACTTTTAGAACAGCAATGTAAATTAAACAGTCACATACTGTGTTACTCTAATTAATAAATGTTTACTTAAGGCATTGTGTGTTTCTCTGGTGTCAAATGGATCACAGTTGCCCAGCTAGCCAAAATACTTGACTGTTACGTAACGTCAACGTAATCTTAAAACCAAACTTAGGTCGTGGTGGCGACCAGAAAGTGAAATTCCTGGATACGTCGCCTCGATGTAACCTCATAACTATTTTAGAGACTTTAAATAACATATATTGACACAGACTCAGACTTTTCATTTATATAGCTAAAACCTACATATTGACAGCAACAAATCAAATCGCATTCAAAACAGTATACAAACACGTTTAAAAACAACAAAGTGTTTGTTCAGATACTTAGCTTTATATAACAGTTATTTAAAACATATAGCATCGAGCATGATTCACGACAGATAAATAATTAGGCCTACAGAAGCATAAATATTACAAAAAAAACTTCAAATACAAGATATTTACTTAATGTGATTGCTGGTCTTTTTATACAGAGTTATATGTCCTCTTCAGGCGCCGTGTTGTATCCCGTTGCCGTTGTTAACTCTTAACCACCACCAGTGCTGTATATACCATAAAATAATAAAAATATAATGAAATTAAACCTAAAGCAATGTTTTTTTGCACTTTACACTCATTTACTTTTGTAAAAGCTGTTTATTTGTTGAGTAGTAATGAGTCTTACCTGATAAAACGAAATTTCCTGTCGGAAACATTTTTCTTATGTACGGATGTTCTGTTAAATACAGTTTTACCTTGAAACCTTTTCTATGTGTTTTTTTAAGTTATTGTGTGAATTTGCCTTTC
The DNA here is from genome assembly GCF_024868665.1 of Triplophysa rosa. Taxonomy (NCBI): domain Eukaryota; kingdom Metazoa; phylum Chordata; class Actinopteri; order Cypriniformes; family Nemacheilidae; genus Triplophysa; species Triplophysa rosa. The sequence goes on from NC_079890.1 coordinate 22,277,378, forward strand.
AGGCAGCTGGAGGAACATGAGAAGGTGAAACATTCTGAGGCTGAAGAGTTGTTGGTTCGCATGAGTGCGCTGGAGGCAGAGAGAAAGATTCTGCTGTTGGACAAAACCAACCTTAGCACAAGCATGAAACACATCGAAACAGAGCTACAGCTTTCACAGCAGGCTAACAGGTACATTCGTGTACATACAGACTCACACAAACATGAGAACATACAGAAAACATATTTTACAGTATGAGTGTAATATGTGTATTGCTTTTTTATCTTGTACAGTGGAGGGCTCTTGTGTTATCCTGAAGGGTTTATTTTGTGATAATGACTGTCTGACTATACATTATCCTGCGTTTTTTACAGCTATTAACAAAGTAAATAAAATTACATTAAATATTAGTTTGAAAACATTTGACTTAATATGAGATGGAGTGATACAAGAGGCATTTAAAAATATTCAATTGCTAGAATGCTGCTAGAATTGGCCAGTCAGAATCAGGCGTTCCAGAGAGTCAAATAACAATTTTAGGATGGCTGGACAAACACCATCTAATATAGATATGTTATCCAAGCTCTGCAGTATATCTCATTTGCAGTTAGGTTCTAATGGTAAGCCTCTGTTAGCTATTGCCAAGTTTGGCAAAGAAAATATATCTCTGCAGTGCAGTGTAACGTGACAAAATATTATAAATGGTTCTGACTGTGAGAATGCATTTAGTTGGGTGGAGGAAGATCAGGATGAGTGATAGGCCATAGAAGCAGAGACAAATTATTTTGGCCAGAGGCCGCAAAGACAGGAGAACAGACAGGAAGCGTAATAGCAGCATTGGTAGATGAGAGATGAGAAACAGACTCTAACTCAACAACCAACAGCAGTAAATTCTGATGTAGGGAACTAAAGATCCAAACCAATAAGGTAGAGGCTTTTAAATTGCAGAAAACAATCAGAGACTTTGCAGAGGAGAAGAGGTCGAGAGTACAGCATTGTGACATAAACCTTTTAGATTTCAGTTAGTTATTCTTTGTATGTACATTGTTCTATAAAAAATTAAACTCACCATCTCTCTCTCCCTCCTTAGGAAGGCTCAGAGGCGTATAAGTATCCTGAAGCAACAGGTTGAAGACTCTTTAGAGAAAGAGCTCATCGCTCATCAGTACCTTGCAAACATTGTCACACTTGCAGAGAAAACCACCCATGAAAGAGATCAGCTCATGCATATGGTACGTCTATGGAAACTCACACACATGCTGGTTACAGCAAACCACTTTACGTTTACATTAATATGAATATGAATTTGAACTCTTAACACAGACCCCAGATCTTTGATGCACATTTGAATCTCGAATTGTTCACAGTTATCCATTTATGTTAACATAAAAAAGCGTTTTTTAACCAAGGACATACAGAACTTGCTGAAACCGTCTTTAAAGAAGTTACATTCAGACTCTGCATCAAATCATCTCCACAGGAACTGTTGTGTTTGAAGCAGAGCCTTAAGATCAGGGATTATGAAAGTTTCAGACACACACCCTTTTTACACACACACAGACAGAGTTTCACTGCTGCTCGGGGATATGTTTGTTACAGGGATCCTTTAAAGATTTGCCTTGCTTCTCTATGCCTTGCTGTGTTTCCAGTCTTTTTGCAATAACTGATGCCTCTCTCTCGCTTTCCTTGGTCTTGTCCCTACAACCTCTTCAATCATGATTATCCTCTGTGTCCCTCCTCTTCTGTGTCTTTCTCTCTCTCGCTCTAGCTGTGTAACCCGTCCTGTTCCCTCTCTCCATCCTTAGGCATCGTCTCTCGAGAAAGACAAACAGGGCGTTCTCACACGCATCATAGAAAGCACGGTCCATCTTGGAAAACTCCAGGAAAAAGTAAAGGTAAGGCTTGATGTGCCAGTGAAGTGTATTGGCCTGACATAAAGGGCTTTGTGTCCTTAAGATGAAATTTAAAGGCTGGATAGAAATTAGAGGGCACAAACAACGCAAGCACACATACAGTATGGCCTTTTTCCAGTATTAGTGCCCAGTCTGGAACCATTCTACATTTACATTTACATTCTGTACATTTACATTCTGTGAGATTTAAAGGGATAGTTCACCAAAAAATTGAAAATTCTGTTATTATTTACTCACGCTCTTGTCATTTCAAACCCATGTAAACACAAATTGGGGATTGCACCAACAAGGATTAAAGTAAACAGAGTTTAGAGCTAATCTAGGATTTGTTGATCCTAGTTTTAATTTAATTCATTCATGTTAAACAGAGATTAACAAATCGTGGATTAAAACTTTAACCTGTATTTAAACCGTTATATGCAGTTAATTTTGTCCGCCATGATGGATTTGCCGGTGTAACTAAACAGCAACAGTGTTTCACTGTCACGTAAAAAGGAAATAAACAGCTCGTGCATGTAAAAGAAACGTAATTTTGCTATTTAAAACCTCTCTCTGGATAATTTGTTGATCAGTCTGATCATCCATAAACACATTTCAGAAGCCTTGAGCGCCATGACAGCGTATGGATATGACAGTTGAGCCGCATCATTATCCTGCAGCTTGTGACTGGAGCGGACAATAAGAGAGAAGAGCGCTGTACGGGAATGACGAGCGGGTGAACCTCTGCCATTGATGCCGCTGCGGTAGGCGATTGTGTTTCCGGGGGTCGTGTTCTGTTGCTGGGTCGTGGGCTGTTTGCGGCAGCACCGCCGGCTGAGGTGCGCCTGTTCGGGATCGGACCGGACCACGATTTAGACAATACCGGTGTCCCTGGTCACTGGTGCCGCTAAAATAACCACTCTTCTCAGGATGTCGGTCTTTTCCCGTTTAATCACAGACGTTGTGCTTGTATGTATTGCATAAGAATGCAGGGCATCTTGAACTTGACGCTTCACAGCCGGCCACCCAGTTTATCAAACCACCGTGCCCTCACTCGTGCTGAGGTTTTTATTTATTTCCATTTTTATTTACAATAAACACATCACTGAAGCATGACATGACGCTTATGTGTCTGTTTCTGATCATTTTCCGGCACATTTTCTTATAAATGTGTTTTTTTTTTATTTAAACCTCCAGTAGCTGGTTTAAAGTTAATCCCTAACTGAGAGATAAATCAGAGTTTAAAATAATGGAGCAACAGAATTAAAGTTAATCTAGATTTACTGCAAAATTAAAACCTGGATCACATGATATCTTAAATATACCTGATTATTTTTAAACAAGGTTTACAGTTTGGTGCAACAGAATTATTAAATAAACCTTGATTTAATCTAGATTTAAGTCTAATCCTTGTTGGTGCAACCCACCCAAAGACTGATTTCTATTGTATAGTCTTAAAACCAATGCAAATCAATGGGTACCGCCGTTGTTCGGTAACCAACATTCTTCGAAAGAGGGTAAGTAAGTGATGACAGAAGTTTCATTTTTGGGTAAACTGTCCCTTTAATGCCAGTTAATGGATATCCTGTTCCTATGTAGCGTTGCAAGGGAGTTGCAATCCCGCCAGATCCCTACGCTTTGCAAACGAACGATGTCTTGTAGTGCCATGCCAAAACGGGAAAAAAATCACTCTCATGTACATTCTCTGGATCTGTTCCACATTTGTGGAATGATCTGCCCGCTGCTACAAGATCAGCAGATTCTGTAGCCATCTTTAAGAATCGTCTGAAAACACATCACTTCCGTCAACACCTGACTGATTAGTTCTGACTTCTATTTCTTCTCTACTCTTTCTATCCTTAAAAAAAACGTAGTTTTTTATACTGTGGTAGGCTATATGAGGACAGTTTTACTGCACTTATGCTTTTTGTTGTCCGTATGTTGTTCCAATTGCTTCTATTGTTTACCTCATTTGTAAGTCGCTTTGGATGAAAGCGTCTGCTAAATGACTAAATGTAGGTGTGGTTTTGAGTGAGAGAAGGATGTTATATGCTGACACACCAACCTTGATTTACTGTACTTTGTATGAAGAGCTTTATGAAGAGGTTTAGTATTGATGGCTCTGCGTTAACACTTATTAAAGATTCAACACAGAGAGCGACACACACACAGAACGCTGACTTACAGATTCATAGAGCCTTATTAAATGACCCTGTCTGTCTGACATTTCCAATAAGAGGTCAATCCAGACACTCACAGGCCTCCCACACTCAGCAGCTCTATAATTAACATTTCAAATGGAGGGTTATTTTAGTTAGTTCCCACTGTAACAGCAGTTTGGTTCAGATCCTGTCTGTGTTTGGATTGAGTGCCGTGTGATTGGATGCCTCTGAATGAATGTGTCAGTCTATATTTGTGATGTTCTATATTTGTGTTTTTTCCCTTGAGTGAGATCTGCTCCCCTTTATTTCTCCTGCTGTGGACAAGTCAACCCCAATGGATTTGCTTTAGTTACAAGTCAAAGATGAGCTGTGGGTCACATACTGTACATGCAGATATTAGACCGTTGTAAATGAGACATTTGAGATGTGCTTTAATTCATGATGTGGATGAATGTGGATTCATTCTTTCTGACTACTATTTGTCTAAGACAAGGTCTAAACGGGCAATGAGTGGCGTGACAAAAATAATTTGTTCCAATTTGCATAAATTGAATGAAGTCGTCCTTGGCTTTGCTTTGTGCATTGCAGACATGTAATGTAGCAAAAAAATGTGTGTGAAGTTTGTGTTCTAAAGCAATACATGAATTGAAGGTTTTTTTCTTCACCAAACCAAAATCCATTTTCTCTGTTGTCTGTGTTGCACTGCAATTGTTTGTGTTTGCCTTATTGGTTTTAAAGTCACCATGCAGTCCATTGAACTGTGATATTGCCTCTCTGCATGGATTAGATAATTTTTTTGTGCACTGACTGGTTTTTCCTTTCCAAAACAAACACAATGACAGTTGTTATTTCAGTACAATGCTGTAACCGCCATAGACAGAAGAAAAAAGAGAAATGTTTTCCCTTAAAGACTACATATTACGAGATCATGTAAATTACATTTCATGCAGTGTGTAATGTTGCCATGTGTGAATGTAAGCAGTCTGCCAAGTTGTAAAGAATGAATAACAAAGTTATTGGCTTGGAAAAAAGGGAGTCGACTCTGAATCACGCAAACGAGTTGTGCCCTAGTCCGATTCGCGAACCGCCACAGAAATACGTCACTACGTCATGTTTTGTATTTTCTAGTCAAAGTTCACAAGCTCTTCTGAGCATATGTGAACTCTGTATGGTTTAGGGTGTGTTCATATATGCCATGTTTGGTTCGATTAAAACGGACTCTGGTGCGATCGCTCTGATGTGCGGTTTATTTGTGTAAGTGTGAACGCTGCCACCCAAACCCTGGTGCGTACCAAACAAGCGGACCTAGACCGCTGAATAGATGAGTCTCGGTCCACTGTCAAACGAACTCCGGCACGGTTCGACTGAAATATGACCGCATAAAAGGCATCGAACCGAACCAAAAACAGGAAGTGATAACAATATACGACCCTAAAATCAAGTGATTTGGTAATATAAAGGGAGTGTTTATTAGATCTGTGCTTGGGCATGTAATGGAGGAATTCCTGGCGCCGTTTTGACTGCTTTAAACACTTCATGAGGTTAGGACCAAAAGAACCGAAAGAACCGAACTACAAATATGAACGCACCCAAAGTTTGCAAGGTTTGTGTTCGATAACATTATCATTAAACAGTTACTTTTTTACTGAACAGTAAAGCATCCCAGTGCGGTTCCGGTGTTTTGTCAGCATAAATGGATGTACATTTTTTAAGCTCATTTGGTTGTATTTTATTTAGCAATTTTACTGACTAAGGGGCTGTATCCACCGAGGCGCTTTTATGCGGCTGAAACGCCAGGAGCTCGGCTGAAAGCGCCTGCTACAGGCGCAGCATTCTGCCCAAAGTTTTCAACTCTGGGCGCCCTGTCGAATTGTGGGGAAAACGCATAGCGCCGAGCACGGAAAAAAAAACGCCAGCTGCTCGCGTTTTCAAAAAACGTGACGTTTCCATTGGAAACAATTGGAAAAACAAGCCATACGCCAGCAGAAGGGGACACGGCCCCTAATATATTAGCGTTTACCACTTTGACTATTAACATCATCATTCAGTTCACCTTCACTTTTGTCTTCTAGCGGATGAGGAGGCTTTCATTATAGGCAGACAGATAGCAGCAGAAGGGATGGGGCGGCGGGAGGGATCTGCAATCAGGGTGCTGCTGGGAAAATGTTACATGTAGTGCTAGAACACAATTCATTTTTTAACGAGTATAGGCACAGTTCCTTAAAACTGTCACACATTGCTTTAACAACATCCTCTGTGTGCAGAGTTCAAAGGTTTTTGATGGTTATGATTTTAAAGGAACAAAACATGTAACCTAAACATAATATTAATTATTTAAAACTTTGAATTCACATTTAACTCTTCACATGTTCTGACCACTTAAAGCAAATTCAATTTCATTATAATTTTTTCTTGTACAAAACATTTGGGGAATCTTTTTTACATTAGCTTTATGATTACTTGAGACTATGATTGAGACTCTTTTCTTTCTTTCCTCTGTCACATTTTCTGTCACATTTCTCCTGTTGTGTTCCCTTCCTTCTTACCTCCACTCTCTCTCTCTCTCTCTTCCGTCTCCTGGTGGCTAATTACACAGAACAGATGCTAGACACGCAGAGTAAATACATGCAGAAAATCACTAATCACTACCTCACAGAAGGTGGCGAAATAAAAAATAGAGATCAACAAAGTAAACACTAAGCACGACACATTGACAGAATAAGACTTGAGCACAGCCATAAAAGCAATACAGGAAACGTTGCTGTTTTTGAGGGTAAGGTGTAGGTGATAGTAAATAGAATGTCTGTACAGATGCAGCATCCAGCCTGTCTTGAGAGTGTATTTGTGAGGCATAGAGGACAAGGTACTCTGTGTGCTTGCTAGTGTTCTGGCATGCTTCCTGCCCAGAGTCAGAACACTGTCCTCTAAACAGCCGATCTGAACAAACTGCCAGAAGCTGTTCTTCTCTGCTTGAAACACACACACACACACACACACACACACACACACACACACACACATGTTGGGTTTCCATGTTTTATGGGGACATTCCATAGACGCAATGGTTTTTATACTGTACAAACTGTATATCATATTCCCTACCCCTAACCCTAACAATCACAAAAAACTTTCTGCTCTTTTAGATTTTCAAAAAAGTTAATTCTGTATGATTCATAAGCTTGTTTCCTCACGGGGACCAAAAAAATGTCCCCACAAGGACAAGGGTTTTGGATATTGCCATCTTTGTGGGGATATTTTGTCCCCATACCGTAGGGTTTACCCTACCCACGCATTCACACACACACACACACACACACACACACAGTGTGTTTTTCTGCACAGATGGCTGAATGATTGATGGCTATTGCAGATGATTTATGGGTTATGAGATCAGTTATGATGAAGTACTGCAGATGTTCCACTCCCATCAACACTTTGACTTTCTGCCCCATTTAATTAGTAGCTATGGATTATTTAAGTACAATACAATGCGTAACTATTTGAATGAATGAAGAAATGAATGGGTAACACTTTACAATAAGGTTGCATTTGTTAACATTAGTAAAAGCGTTAGCTAACATGAACTAACAATGAGCAATATAGTTTTTTAGCATCTATCAATCTTAATGTCAATACAATTAATAATAGTTCATGGTGCATTAACTAATGTTAACAGTGTTTGATTTTAAAATGTATTAGCAAATGCTAAAATCAACATAAACTATAAGATTAATAAATGCTGTAGAAAGGCAATTTCTTGCAAATGTCAACCTTAAGATAAAAACAATACCAAAGGTTTTCACCATACTGACAGGTCAGATGTCAATATTTGGTGGTTTAAATGCCCCTTTGAAAGCATTTTTTAAAGCATAGATTTCCCTAGTAACATAAGTGAATTGTCACATCCAGAACAGTCCATATTCCTCATAAATGGGCACATGAAAATTTAAATAAAATAACTATTTTATGTTCTATAAAGAGCTATCCCTTCTCCATTTGTTGGGTGTTATTGCTTCTGGTTTGTACATTTAAATTCACAGAAACTTTTAAAATAGAAAACTTGTGCATAGACTATATTTTTCTGGACTGGACTATGTCTGGACTATTATCTGGGGTTTGGTAAAATATAAGCAGATGATTCAATATATTGGTAATATATAGTTTTTACTAAAAATATCACATCCATAAAACTGGAATTGCCCAGAAGTATTACTCATTGTTAGAGCATTTAAATATGTTAATAAGTTAATTGTTAATAAGTGCAACCTTATTGTAAAATGTTACCGAAGGACAAATATAACAATATAACATTTTCATTGAGGTCGGATATTTATTCATTCATATACCGTAAACTTTTTACTCACTTCATTATTCAAGGACAACAGTCACAGATTCATAAACATGATTTCATGTTTTAAAAGTGCTGTTGGTGCTTATTTTGTTTTGATTTACAGGCTTTTGACATGTGAATGAAGTAAGTAATATGATTTTTATCTATTCATATATTTTGGGGTGAATTTGAATTAAACCTAACTGAGGCTCATTTTTATATTACTTCTGGTCAGCTAGCATCCTACTTCACCAGCAGAAGGGCTCGACTAAAGATGGAGTGGTGTGGATTGTGTGTATTTTTCCATGTGTGCTCTGTTCTGTTCACACAGTAAAGTTCACATGCTTTCTCCATTCCATCCTGATGCGAACTGTCGCTATAGTAACAGCAGGAACACAGGCTGGCCTACGTCTTCATGGCTCCCGAGAGCTCTGACATGATGAGTGTAAAGCTACAGGCTGTTTTGCTTCAATATTTCATAAGCGTGTGTGTGTGTGTGTGTGTGTGTGTGTATGTGCATGCACATCAGAACAGTTGAAAGTAATTACTTCCTTTTTTCTTCTATTAATTTCAAAAATGATAAAATGAGACTTCTCTGCTGAAATCAGATGAGGATGTGTCTTCACAATGTGCTGGATATTGAAATCATTGAAGTCTTACACATAATGACTGGGAGAGCACAATGTTCAGAGAGAGAGAGAGAAAGAGAGTGCTATTACAGTTGTAAGCGTTGTGTTCCTTTGAGTTATTTTTGAGTCTCTTGTTCTCTCCTGTGCTCTCTCAGGCTGAAGTGATGTGATAGATTGCATGTAATGCCATGCGTGATCTTTTTAGAAAATGGAAGAGCTTCATGCATGGGCTGCAGGGGAGAAAAGTATTTTTGTCACAGTTGCAGGATATGAATGACTGTGAGAGTAATTTATATTTTATTTCAAGTGATATCATCCAGTGGCGACAACATTGAAATATTTGGAGGCAGTCCTTCATCTTCATTCATTATTTTTACAAGAAGTATTACTTAAAGACTCAAAGAATATTATAAAATAAATAAAGCATTATTTTAATCGGAAAACTGGAGTCGAACTAAAATACTTTTACATTTTAGGTATATTTTTTATATTTTATTTTGGAGTTGGGATGCTAGTGTGTAAATGATTTTGTAAGATTTTATTTGTGAAGTGCTTTTAAACTACAAACTTTAAAACCATAATTATTGTTCAGAATTTGGATTCTTGCTGGATTAATGCTAAACACTTTTGTTTTTTTCTTAACTTCAGAAACATTTTAAATGGCTCCTGTGCTCAGTAATGAATTTGTAGTGCAGCTTACACAGCTCCTTGTGATGTTAGTTTGTAACAGAATGACATGCTAAATAAACTGTATCATTCTGTTTCACCATTCCATCCTCTAAATACATGCAAGTATGTTTCTTTACGAGCACAGTCAGGACTGATGAGCGATTTGTCTAGAAAATGTAGCAATTTGCACAGCCTGCGATGTGAAAAATGCTTCATGAATTGAACGTGAAGTGTGGCTAGATGGGCATTGTCAAGTTTGTTGTCTGTCGATATTTTCAAGGGAAAAATGTGTTTGATTCTCTTTAGAAATCTCAGATTCTCAGAGTCTCATGATGATGTGAGACCTGAGAGTTTTATGGACATTAGCCCAATTCTGTAGACACTTCCACTTTTTGTCAATTAGGCTGCTTAGTGGGGCTTAGCACACCTTTTTTTTACAGCAGTAAACCTGTCTTAAACCCTATTCGCACGGGATTAGTATTACCTGGGGACCACTAGTCATTTGTAATAATTGCAGAGGTTGTCTGTGATCTTAATCCCGTGCGAATCGGCCATGTCTGGAATTTCTAAAGTAAAAATTCCCCCTCAAATTACCTACCATATTTTGATGAACACCGAGGTCCTGTGAATATTAGTCCCGTGCTAATCGGCATCTCTGTGATTTGTCGGGCTCATATATCATTTTTCAAGGTTTTATCCACCGGTTGCGAATAATGGAGGCTGTGTTGAAGTGTTTAGATATAATTTCGGGTGCTAGGTCATATCCATACCTGCCAACACTGTCGTTTTGGCCGGGAGTCTCCCGTTTTGTTATTTCTCATGGAAACTCTCGTAACATGTGAGACTCACGATCGCGGTGATCTGTCCGGTTCACGATCGCGGGTCTCAAATGCTGACAGGTACGGTCATATATCATTATACACCATACAACTATAGGCTATACAAACTATACGCAAAGCCTTGCCATCATATCCGAGAAATAAGTCTGTAAATTTGAGTAAAATCAGAGGCTTCACTTATCCCGTGCGAATGCGCCACATGAAATACAGATATGGGGAGGTAATTTCTAAATCACATGAGGTCCCCAGATAATACTAATCCCGTGTGAATAGGGCTTTAGTGAACCAGAAGTCACACTTTTGTACTGCAATGTGGCCTGATTTTGATGAAATAATATGACATAAATTTTGGATTGGTTGCACAGATGAATAGTTCACCACAAAACTAGTAATGTGAACTAACAAAATAAATAGGGTAAATTTTGGTCTTATAGAGACTTCAAAACAAGCATATATTCAATGTTTCTTCATTGACAATCCTCACTCTGTTGCTACTAATTAAGATTTCAGATTCAGATTTGACAGTACTAGAACAACTGAGTGACTGGCTCGTGTGCGTGTGTGTGTGTTGAGCGAGAGTATAAGAGAGTATGATTCTACCAAACAATCTGTTTAATCTGTTTGTTCATTATAAAAGCATTCTGGAAGCAGAAATAGGAAAAGATTTGCAAAGAAAGAGACAAATAATTGGATGCATGGTTGAATTAATAGGGACATGTGAAGGTAGAAATAAGGGAAATGGGTGCAAGTTTGTGGAAAGAAGGAAAGTTAAGGTTCCCAAAGGAGGAGAGAATATTGTGTGTAAATTATTCAGGGGTTATTAAAATTCATGCCGCACATTTGCCTGAAATGGCAGAAAAAAGAGGTTGAATATTTGATTGTGTGTATAAATATGGTCCTAAATGGAATTTTGTGACATTATAAATTGCCTGTTTTTGGCTGTGTTGTGAGTGTGGCGTGTTGGGATTAGGAGGTTTGATAAAGAGTTTAGTTGTTGTTAAGCAAAGCATATTTTTTATGCAAATGTTGGTATTGCTCATTTTTCTGTGTTAAATTATAGGAGAAATCAAAATCGATCCAGTCTTTGAGATTTGATTGTACACAAACCCAAGGCATTGCCTAGTGACTGAGATGTGTGACAGAATTCAAAATCTCACTCTGTAAATCAAGTTCAGAATGATGAATGGTTCATATTGGAACTCAAGATTAAGACCCTATAAAGAACCTTCAGGGAGATGAAACACTGGGGTTGAGTGAAATATAACAGAGCTGCTGTGGTTGTAAGAGTCAATGTAACCATTTAACCAGGTATACTGTAGATTTTAGATTAAGCTTAAAGTTTAGGTTAAGACTCTAAGATATGAATCTAAGTGCTTAATGGAATAGTAAAAGGCAAGTTTTTTTGGCCCAAGAGGACTCACCTTAGCTACAGTATGACTATGAGATCATCATGTAGGAAATGTTGCTGTTCCAGGCCAGGTGTCACCTAATTCAGATAACATCTTCCACTTATATCACACAATAACACATTTTTCCTGCGTCTGCCTCTCTCAGAGCAGTGCTATATGGACCGTTTGTGCTCGGTTATTGAATTCCTGGGGCGTTTTCATTGTGTCACTTCACCCAAGAAATATGGAAAACCATTTTATTTTGTGTCACTACATCATATGTCAAAAAGACATTTTCACATTCTGATGTCAGTGAGAGAGCGTGTATGAAAAACTGTAGTGTCAGGTTCCTCCTGTTGCCTTATGAGATTGGATACATTCATGAGTTTCATAGTCCCAATGTAACACTGACACACTCCAAGGAGTCTGGGAGTGTCTTTTGTGCTAGGTGTTGTTAAACAGATAAACAAAACAACAATGTGAATCAAATCTTTTTATTGAAATTCCTTTTTACCCAAGTGGCTTCCCACCCTTTCACTTTGTAATACCTAACAGTTTTTAACAAGACACAATCGAGCAGTCTTAAATTGTAACAGTTCTGCTCGTGGAGCCTTATTATAATGGCTGAGTGAATCAGGGCACGCAGTTTATTTCACAGCAATGAGAATTATCCACAGTGAAACCTATTATGGACGTTTGCTATGCTTTGCTATACATGTAAAGCTTCCCTCCAAGTCCTTTGAGAAACTCCCCCTCAAGAATCACATCTGATCTGCATTGGAACATTTTGGGTCAACTGTTTACCCCACAATGTTTTAGGGCTGGAGGGGTGTGTGCTGAGACTGTTTAAACTAATAGTCTAACCTCCAGGCTGACCTTTTTGTTTAATGCTTCACAGCCTTCTTATCAAAGCTGCTTGTGGACATCCCTTTAAAGCAAGATTGCACCAATTCCATTTTATTTGCAGCAAGGAGATTCAGGGAGCTTATGTTTTCTCTTCTCAGTGTGGTACGATGAAGTAGCCTATGATTTTCCACCGGTGTATTTTATTCCAGTCACCCCCTGTTGGAGCAGTCACACATACCCTGGCACAGACACTGGCAAAAGCCGTAGACCAGACAGACTGTGAGACTGGATGGCACCAAGCTCACACACACGATCCCCAGAGTCACTCTCTGGATCACTAGCAAATAGATGCCAAGCGGCAGCGAACCAAAGTAGAAAAAGCCCAACAGCCACACCAGGACCCGCGGCACGTGATTACAGAACTTGGAGAGCGCGTCTTGGTCAACCGCTGCGCTGTTGGATGCTACAGAAACAGAGTCCAGACTGTGCTCTCCGTAGTAATCGGAACTGGCATTTTGGCTGGGCGAACGTTGCTGGTCCCGCTGCACCTCCATGATGGTGATGACCAGGCAGTTGGAGGAGTCGTGGGAGGTGCTCTCATCTGAGGACAGGCTCTTGGGTGTCAGCACTACCTCCTTACTGTGGTCCGAGCTCCAGGACTTGTCCCGCACTGTCAGACGGGACATGATGTTTGAGTCATCTGGGAGTCCCGCCACTTCGTACTCGCAGACCTGCGTTTCATGACGGCAGAAAGGGCAGCTAATGGAGCTAGAGCCGTCGCCCATGTCCAGGATTTTATTGAGGCATCTGCCGCACACGCGGTGCAGGCAGTCCAGAATCTTGGGCCGGCGGCTGTGTGCGTTGTAGCGCTGATAGCAGATTTTGCACTCCAGCTCATCGCTGGTGGTGCTGTTGAGGCTGGTGTTTGCATTTGCACTGGCGTTGGCGGAGTTCTCCTCCGTTCCATCCCGAGCACTGCTCATCGTGGCCTCATGCTCTGGGAAACAGGGACAGGATGTACACACATGAGTTTTACAAAACAATATGACACAGTTAGAATGATTCAATGCAGTTAGCTACCTTAATTCAGGAGAGACATATTCCTCAAATGTAATAATGATTTACCAGATGTTTAATGACATATTGTGTGCATGTTTTCTTTGCTATTCATCAATGTTAATAAGATAAAGTTAATAATTAAAATTTGAATGAGTTTTCTGTCATAGCCATGGAGTGGACACATTCATGTTTTATGTGAATTCCCCGTCAGAGTTTTTAAAGTTGACAGCCAGTGCAAGATTTTTTATTTTTTTCACAAAACTTTCATGGCCACAGTGTTTACCCAGCACTATTTCCTTCCACAAATGTATGAACATTAGAGATGGGAAATACATAAGTGTTTTTAGTCTCCAGTACATTTTCAAATATCAGTGTTTTACTTTGGAAAAATTTCAATACATTATAAAGCGTAGCCACACCTTCTATATCACACCTTCTACTCAGAGGCGGATTAAGACTTTGTGGTGCCCCTGGGCAACAGCCCTATTGGTGCCCCCCCCCCCCCGACCTACCTACTCACAATTGATCACGCAAGAATCCAATTTCTTATTAATTTAATTTAAGATTTTGTAAGAATTAAACATTCTTAGCAATTTGTACATTTTACAGAAATGAACTGTCAAAAATAACATGACATTTTTGTAGAGCATAAAAAAAGTATTTTACAAGTATCTATCAAGTATTTTAAACAACATCTGCAGTTAATGGGCACCTGCTGACTATAATCACATTGCTTGTACTGAAAAAAAAAACCACTAACAAAAACAATGAGAATGAGCAATCATATTACACAGAAATTCTCAAACAATTTACAATGGTCTTTTTCTGGATTTTGCCGAAGCAAACTGGCATATGATGTCTTCAAAATCTATGTCCATAACCAGTTCATATTTAATCGCAAGCAGGGAAATTGCAGAAAGCCGTTTCTGTGTCATTCTTGCCCTAAATTCATTTTTCACTCACTTTAGAGTAGAAAAAGACCTCTCTCCTTCACAGTTAGATACAGGCAAGGTTAAAAATAGCCTAAGTGCAACAAAAACATTAGGAAATGTTGACTTAAGTCCATTACAATCAATAATTTGGAGCAGCTCTGCATGTGAGGTCTTGTTTTTGCTAAAATGTCTGAACTGAATGAGTTCATCAGCCAAAGCTTTATCTAGGTCTTCTGGATAAGTGGAGGACAGTTTATCAGCCCTTATGCGCAATTCACTTTCTGTACAGTCCTTGTAAAAGAGAACACCAAAAAGATCATAGACCTCTTTGTATGCATCGATACGTTTGGACAGGCATGATGTGAGTCTGTCCAAAATTACATAATATGCCTCAACCTTAAATCTCTGACTTCCATCAGTAATTGTTACTTTGTCTTTATCAGAGGACTCATCTGCGAACCGCTTTCTCTTACGTTTGCGGCAAACGTCATATTTATAAGTATGAGTAACACTGAAAGCACGAGCAGATTCTTCTACCTCAGCAAACTGCTCTCGTAGTGTGCCAACATAAAAGTGTAGGGATTGCAATAGTTCAACAGCAGTTGCCAAGTCCATGTCGCTTTTTTGAAGATGAACACTTGTTGCCTTAAATCTGCTGAGCAAAATGTTCCACAATGTAGTCATAATCGCTGTTTCTAGTTTATTCAGTTTACCAACGAGTGCGGCTGCATCACGTCTAGTCTCTGCTTTCTCCTCGCAATCTTCAGCCATTTTTGAAGCTCTTCTCTAATTTCATTGTAATTTTCATAGAGCGCTTTGGTGGAGTCAGCCCTAGAGCTCCATCTTGTAGTACACAGAGGTTTAAAAGTCAAACTAATGTTAATATCACTGTTATGAAATATCCGATTCCAACGATAAGTGGATGCGCTACAAAAGCTATAAAGGGATTGTAAAAGATTGAAAAAGGATGTGACCTCATCACAGCAGTCATCTATGCTGTTCACACCAACGAGATTCAAAGAATGAGCGGCACAGGGGATGTAATGAATTAAAGGGTTTTGCATTTTCAGGTGTGCTTGAAGTCCGTTGTATTTACCGGACATATTACTCGCATTATCATAGCTTTGTCCACGGCAATTTGATAAGTCCAACCCCAAGTCTCGCACCATTTTTAGTACGCACTCTGCAAGGCTTGCACCTGTGTGGCTATGGAGGGGCTCAAATCCAAGGAATCTTTCGACTACTCTGCCCTCAACATTAACAAATCTAAAAATAAAAGTAAGCTGGTCAACATGAGAAAGATCAGGTGTCGAATCCACAATTACAGAAAAATATTTGGCCTGTTGGATTTCAGCTGCAATGATTTTCTTAGTTTTTTCGCCCATTAATGAGATAAACTCTTCACAGATTCGCAAGGACAAATAAGAGGGCTTACCTTTACCTTTTTGCCCATGCTTCTTTAAATGTTCTTGTAAAAAGGGGTCAAACTCAGCAATCAGTTCAAGCAAACCAAGATAATTCCCGTTGTGTGGCGATCCTAGTTTTTCGTCATGCCCTCGAAATGGAAGCCCCCTCTCTCCCAAAAACTTGACAACAGCTACTACACGCCTCAAGACCTCCTTCCAGTAGTTTTGTTCGGCCTTTATCTGCCAGCGAATCGAAGCATCGACTGTAGATAATTGCTTTGCTCTGTTTAATAAAGCAAGCATGTGGTGCCGGTGATCAACACTTTTTTCGTGTTCGGATATCCTCTCAGGATGTTTCCAGTCACAGAAGCCTTTAATGAATGCATGATTTTGCGTGGACAAAAGTTTACACCCATAGCAATAAACTAATCCAGTTGACGGGGAGTAAAGTAGCCATTCCCGAGGTGCAATTTCATTTTTTTGAAGACGACAATGTAATAATTCATTTGTGAGAGAACGCGTTCTTCCCCCTATTCCATAATCTCGCGCAGACGCTGGATATTTGGCAGCCCGGTTCTGATACACTGCAGGCCCGCGCTGTATAGCCTCTTCCTTCGCTAGCTCCGTGAGGTATCCCCATAAGGCCGGATCATCAGGAACAACGTAGCGATGCTCGGTTTCACCATCCTCCTCAACCTGGGTTGAACTTGAATCTATCCGTTGGTCGACTGTTTGCGGATGCTGAGGCTCATCAGGTGTACTGCTGGTTTGCTCAGCGGTGTCACTAACATTGCTTGATTGCTTAGCCGACTCCGAGCATACATTTGATTCATCGTTAGTGCTGAGAACTGGCTGCTCATTATTCTCGGCGGTGGTATCGGCACCCACGCGACTAAAGAAACTGCATATTTGAGGAATTTTTTGTAACGTGGCTAAATGTATTTTTTCTTTGTCTTTTTTTAATTTTCGTTTGGCACGGCCACTTAGCTGCTGCGGCTGCTGCCGCCGGTTCTCCAACATTTTCTCGTCATCTTTGCAGCTTTCGGCTGTCTGCCAATGATTTTCAATGTGTAACTTTTTTGCGTGCCATGTCTACGTAGCGCAGATGCGTGACTTACGTCTTAAAGAACAAGTGCTTACATAATTAAAAATATATATATTGCTGCAAGTTGGTGCCCCCTGAAGTCTCTGTGCCCCTGGGCAGTTGCCCAATTGCCCATATGGTTAATCCGCCTCTGCTTCTACTCCACTACATTTGATAAATACATTTAATACTAAAGTACATTCAAATTTACTCAAAAATCTTAAAAAAGGAAAGTGGACTTTCAATGTACTTAGACATTAAAGGAAAAATACAAAAACAGAAACCTCGGTTCCCTGAGATACGTGAACGAGTACTGCATAGCCGGACTCTATGGGGAAAACTCCTTTTTCTCCGATGACTGAAGCTTTACAATAACGCAGTGAATACTGCACGGCCATTGGTGCGTGCAAAGTAAAACTTTGAGCCAATGGCAGCGAAGCTGCACGGACCTATGGCGATGGCAGCCACCAAAATGGGCGGGGCTTATGGCTATATAAACAGACACATCGCCGTAGGGTCCTCAGGTTACTTCGACTGAAGCGATTGAACCATATGCAGCTTGTAAGCATGGCCAGGAACGCAGTACTTGTTCCCGTATCTCAGGGAACCGAGGTTACGTTAGTAACCGAGTACGTTCCCTATCGATACTTCACTCGTACTGTGTAGCAGGACGCTATTGGGAACCAGTATAATCCTGCCATGCTACAAGTGGAACGAAAAACACCATATAATCCCGAAGCCATGGCTCGAGGATGGGTATGAGGCAGGGAAATCCTGCGGAAGGTGGAAAAGCCAAACTAATAGGTGGCCTAATCCGGTTAATCGTCCCGGTAGTGTGCTAGGTGCCGGTGTGGTTGAGGGCAACCACGGCCCAGCAGTAGTCTTAAGCAGAAAGGACCCGGGCCTGTAAGGCCGGAACGTCCAGACTGTAGAATCTGGTAAATGTGGAAGGTGAAGCCCAGCAGGCCGCCGCACGAATATCCGCTATGGAGACTCCACTAGACCATGCCCAGGAAGAGGCGACACCTCTAGTAGAATGGGCCCTAACTCCCGTGGGGCATTGAATGCCCAAGGAAGAATATGCCAGCGCGATAGCCTCAACTATCGATTTAGATAGTCTACGCTTCGTGACCGGAGACCCTCTGGTGCGGTCGCCGAAGCAGACAAAAAGCTGTTCCGACTGCCTGAAGGGGGCGGAACGCTCAATGTAGATCTTAAGCGCTCTGACTGGACAGAGCAGATTCAGCTCCGGGTCCTGCTCGGAGGAGGGGAGCGCAGAAAGTGTCACTACCTGTGCTCTAAATGGAGTAGAGAGCACCTTAGGTACGTAACCATGTCTAGGTTTGAGGGCTACCTAGAGTCGTCAGGCCCAAATTCAAGACAGGAGGGACTCACAGAGAGCGCCTGTAGATCGCCCACACGTTTTACTGATGCTAATGCTAGCAGCAGAGCGGTTTTTAGCGTTAAGGGAGGGAGGTCCGCAGTCTGCAGAGGCTCGAAGGAAGGACCCTTCAGAGCTCTCAACACCGTGGGCAGATCCCATATGGGAACGGTGAGGGGGCGAGGAGGGCGTAGCCGCCTGGAACCCTTCAAGAAACGAATGACCAAGTCATTCTTTCCCACTCCTTGGCCCGCTATGGGGGGCATGAGAAGTTGCAATTGCTGCCACATAGACCTTGAGCATGGAAGGGGAGCGGCCCTTATCCAACAGCTCTTGCAGGAAGGACAGAATTAGTGATATGTCACAGGATTCTGGGTCTGCGCCGTGGGTTGTACACCAGGCGGAGAAGACAGACCACTTGAGGGTATAGAGTCGTCTTGTAGACGGAGCTCTAGCCTGTGATATCGTGTTCATGACATTCTCGGGGAGGACCGTAGGCTCCCGTCGAGAGGCCAAAGGTGCAGAGCCCACAGCTCTGGCTGGGGGTGCCAAATCGTGTAGGCTGGTTCTTCCAGAGTGGGGCTATGAACAGCACCTTGTGCGCCTGTTCTCTGATCCTCCTGATCGTCTGTGGTATGAGAGCGATTGTGGGAAGGCATAGAGGAGCCGGTTGGGCCAGTTGTGGGCCAAGGCGTCCCTGTTCTTCGAAAAATAGGTTGGGCAATGAGTGTTGTCTTTTGAGGCAAAAAGGTTGATTTCTGCCTTGCCGAAGACTTCCCAAATTTTCTGAACCGACTTGGGGTGGAGCGTCCATTCCTCTGAAGGGACGTTGCTTCGAGATAGCATATCTGCTCCCTGGATCAGTCTGCCCAGCACATGAGTTGCCCTTAGTGAGCACAGATTGCACTGAGCCCATTGCAAGAGGCAAAGTACCAGGAAAAAAGGAGTCTTGAGGAGAGGCCTCCCTGGTGATTTATGTAGGACACCACTGTCATGCTGTCCGATCGGACTAAGACGTGGCGGTCCAGTAAGACCGGCAGGAAGTGGTGAAGAGCCAGCCATACTGCCTGCATTTCTAGGCACAGAGCCCCCAAACCCGTGTTGGAGGCATCTGTTGTGACCACCTTTCACCTGCATGTGGTGCCCAGGGGCACACCCTGCTCCAACCAAAGAGGATCCCTCCATGGGGATAGAGCTGTTACACAGACCTGATCCACCCAGACGCGTAGGCGTCCGAGACGCCAAGCGTGCGGAACTCTCGGTTTCAGCCAGTACTGCAATGGACGCATCCGAAGAACGCCCAACTGCAGTACTTGAGACGCGGAGGCCATGAGACCCAGCATCTTCTGAAACGCCTTGAGGGGGCGTGACACTCCGGGTGTAAAAGAGGCCGCGAGCTGCTGGATGGCAAAGGCACGGTCTGGCGTGATTCTGGCCGTCAGACGTTTCGAATCGAAAACCGCCCCCAGGAACGAAATCCGTTGGCTGGGGGACAGAGCGCTTTTGGCAAGGTTGATCCTGAGCCCCAGGCATTCCAGGTGGCTGAGGAGGAGGGACCTGTGGGACCTTAGCTCTTCCTCTGACTGTGCTAGAACAAGCCAGTCGTTGAGGTAGTTCAGAATGCGGATTCCCGTCTGCCTGAGGGGGATAGAGCCGCGTCCATGCACTTCGTGAAAGTGCGAGGAGCTAGAGACAGTCCGAATGGAAGGACCATGTATTGATATGCAATCCCTTCGTAATCTCAAGAATCGTCTGTGATGGGGGGCTATCTGGATGTGAAAGTATGCGTCTTTCAGATCCAGGGAGAAGAACCAGTCCCCTGGGCATATTTGCGAGAGGATCTGTTTGAGTGTAATCATTCTGAAACGCTGTTTCATAAGGGCACGGTTCAGATGTCTGAGATTGAGGATGGGGCGGAGACCGCCATCCTTTTTGGGTACGAGGAAGTAGCGGCTGTAGAAGCCCAACTCGGTTTGATCTGGAGGAACCGGTTCTATGGCTCCTTTGTCCAGTAAGTTCCCCAACTCCGTGCGCAGAACGTGTGAATTCGCACTCTGCACTCGGGTGGTGATCACCCCGTGGAACCGCAGGGGTCTGCGAGCGAACTGGAGTGAATATTCTCGAGATATTATCACCATTACCCAATCCGATACCCCGGGGATGGCCCGCCAGGCCTCGGCCCGTCTGGCCAGGGGTTGAATGCATTGGGGAGGTATGCCGCCTTTCGGGGACTTGACTCCCGTGGAGAGTGGAAGAGGAAGGTCTCTCTTTTTCAAACAATGTTTGTGTTTTATATACTGTAAGTGCCCGCTATAACAGCAGTGGGTTGTGTGGGCATTAGAACAGACCCGGTATTCACATTGTGGAACAAAAACACATTTTCGCCGGCACCTGGAACAGAACGGGGTGTTTGGGCGCACAAAAGAGCCTTCTTTGAAGGAGGTCCAGCTGCAGCGAGACAGGATCCCTTCCTCTTCCTTTCATCGGTCTCAGGATGGTGCCTGAGGCGCAGGGTCCAGCGTGAGCTTTGGCCAGGGTCCCTGACGCTGAGGGTGGGGGAAACTTCTCCCGGAGCAAGAGCGTTGACGCGTCTCAGCTCCTGTTGCCTTCTGAGCAGCGGGGGCGTGGCCTTCACCGGCTGCTGAGTCGACGCTGGTTTGGGGCGAGCCGATGCAGGTCTGGATCTGGGTCTCTTGGGCAGGAAATGCTTCATGGCCTGCGAAGATTTCTGCGCTATCCGCCTATCGCCTGGGCCGTTGCCTTGGTAGTGCGTAGGGCGAGATCCGTCGCGCTCTGCAGTTCTTTGAAGGGCATGATATCGGTACTGGACTCGTCCATGCCCTGGAGGAGTTTGGCCTGGTACACTTGAAGCACTACCATGGAATGCAATGCTGAAGCCGCTTGGCCGGCGGACGAGAATGCGAGGGCCAAGGTGGTTTTGCACGGCTTAAAGGGATGAGCCGCTTTCGCCATCCAACCGATGGCCGAGGGCAGACACAGATGTGCGGCCACCAACTCATCCATGGGAGGCAGCTTCTCATATCCTTTTTCCTCTGCGCCATCAACCGAGGTGAGAGCGGAGGAAGAAGAGGGTGATACCATGCCACCGGCGGACGCTGGTCAGCCTGGGAAAAACGAACTGGCGAAATATCTCTCTGTGGAGAAGGCGAGGCATGCCGAGGGGACGTGAGCTCGCATTTCCCCAAGCGCTTAGTTGCTCTACCCCGCTGCTTCGTCTCCGTAGAGTGAAGCAGGAGGGATCGAGAAGCGGATTTGCTCTCTGAAAAGATAGCTATCCGCGAGTGCAGAGAGGAGAGACTCATGCTCTCGCAATGAGGGCATTCCATCTCTCTGAGTGACTCCGGCGAGTGATTCCTCAGAAATTTGCTCAGGAAATTTGCTTTTTAGATCTTTGCCGGATGGCGGCAGGGTAAAGGAATCAGCACTGCTGAAAAGCCAGCGAAATCGCTGAGCAGAGAGGTCCAGTCCGCTGCAATGCTTTTCCGACGGCGAAGCTATCAGTCCGAGTAGCGAGGTAGAAGTCGTCGCTGAAGGAGAAGAGATCTGAGGACCCTACGGTGATGTGTCTGTTTATATAGCCATAAGCCCCGCCCATTTTGGCGAGCGCCATCGCCATAGGTCCGTGCAGCTTCGCTGCCATTGGCTCAAAGTTTTACTTTGCACGCACCAATGGGCGTGCAGTATTCACTGCGTTATTGTAAAGCTTCAGTCATCGGAGAAAAAGGAGTTTTCCCCATAGCGTCCTGCTATGCAGTACGAGTGAAGTATCGATAGGGAACAATTATTTATTGAATGTAGTGGAGTAGTTTTTTGTCCAAAAAGTACAGATATTTGAAATGTTCTTTAGTAGAGTTAAATAACTCAAGTACTTCCCATGTCTGAACATACACGAATAGAGCCCCTGCTTTTAAACAAACAAAAACCAATATTATTCCATCTTCATTTGTTCTTTTTTATCTCTTTCCGAACATTAGGGTTCCTTAAAAAATACAACTTTCTGAACAAAAAAAAACCTGAGTAAATTGTGTTTTTGTCAAAGACTTCTTTCAGATCGGATTTAAAACAAGAACCAAAACAAACCTATCTAACCAGTCTTGTCTCTCTTTGTACAAAAACAGTACAAAAGCAAAATACAGCATTTTCCTTATTGTAGGTTTGTTTACTAGAAGACTAAACAAATTTGATCTGTAAATGTTGTACTCTTTCAGAAGATGTGTAATAGCATACCCTACTGTATAGTAGTGAAAACATGGAAATAGGGCTGCACAGTTAATCGAAAAACTAAACAGGATTATAAATACGAGTGAAACAATTACATAATCGCCAAGTCTCAATTACATCTGTCCATTTGTGCTCATTTCTGTGCATTTCGTCAGTGTGTTTTGGGCACCGAATACAGCGGCGAATCAGATAATTAATACGTTAACGTGTCCTTTAGCTATTTGTTTTGGATTTTTTACTGACAAAATAATGATTTCCATAATTGTTTGTAATAATGATTTCCATATTTATTTGTTATTTACATTATGGAGTGGTTTCCAGGACAGGGCTTGAGCCTAGTCCCAGATTAATTTAAATGTTAGAGGTGTCTTGATCGAAAACAACTTGCACTGACATATCTTGAAATATATTAGTGCGATTGTTTCATCTCAAGATGCAGACCAGTAATGTTTTTTTAAGTATGTTTTTTAAATTGACTTAAATATCCTAATTTAACGAAGGCCTAGTCCTGATTTAAACTGATCCTTTCTGGGAAACTGCCCCTATATTATTAAGTTTTGGGTGTTTATAGAAAGATTATGGCATGCAGCTGCGTCACAGAAATTTTTCACAGAAACATTTCAAATCTTCAAAGTAAAATCTACTAATCAACAGTAATAATCGCAATTACAATATCAAGGTGAATAATCGACAATTACAACATGAAGGTGAATAATCGACAATTACAATATCAAGGTGAATAATCGACAATTATGATTTTTGTCATGGAAAGCTCTAAAAACTCATGAACTCTTGTCATAAATGACAGAAAATCTTGTCAATGACAGGGAAAGAGTTAAACTAAAAGGAGCTGTGATTAAGATTCAATGACATGATGACAGCAGTAAGCAAATCTGTGAGTTTTAACACTCTGCTTTCTCTCAGTAGGTGACTTCATACAGGAGGTGTTTCCTACAGAGCATTATGTTAGTTATTTCTTTATTGTCATTGCATATTACAATACAATCAAATTCTGTTGGAGCAATTCAATATGCAGCACATTTAAAATAATTTAATAAATATAAGAATAAGTAAATAAAATAAAATAAAAAGAACACAGTTAAAATTAATTATTGCACGCAGTCCAATTACATAAAATGCATAAAGTGCAGTTGTGCATGTTATGCCATCATGCATTAGTTCATTGTTAGTGTCGCTTTAATATACTAGCACCAGTGCTATTAAGACTTCATACGAGCCTCTTACTGTGCCACATGTCTCTCTCGCAGTCTTCAACTCCCCAGGTGCTTTGTTAATTGCCGTTTGCAAAATTAATTATGGAGAGAAACGTGAAATCAACATAGTGATTCCGCTTCATTGGATTGGGAAGCCCACTGGTTTTGTCTCCCTGATGTCACCAGGCTTTTGTTATACTGGAGGAAGGGACACAGTTGTTGGAGGAATGAAATAGCGGCCGTTTGGGCAAAGAGCATGCTGCTCCAGCATACAGACCTTTCTCCATTATTAATGATGACAATGCCTGTGCACAATTGTATTTCAAAGAGGAATTTGTTTTGTTTTGCTGGATGAAGAAATATAGCCAGCCAAGGCTGTCAATAATGACAGGATTGCTGGATGTTTGATCAGGCTGTATTAACAGAACCTTTTAAGATCACAGATTAACACAAAGTCAGTGTTTTTAGTCCATGTTATGTTATGGCAGCCTTTTGTCAGGTGAAAAAACAATTCAAATGGATTGAACTGTTTTTGTTAAAAGTGACCTTTTGCAAGATGTTAAGAACACAAAATGAGCATCGATTGCTGTGATCATGGAAATGTAGTTCTTTCCTTCCTTCAATTTCTCTTGGCAGTAATCACATAAGCAGTTTTAACTTGCTTTTTCAGAAGACTGTTGTGCTCAGAGTTCTCTTTGTACTGAAAGGTCATTTTATTTTACATTTCAAATCCAAATGTAATCCAAATGTAAGAAGCTCATTTGTAACACAAATAGACAAAACCAATTTTGTCACTGTAATTGCATCCCACAGAAAGCTTTAGACCTAGTGAATGCTATGCACTTTAAATTACAAATGTTACGTCAACCAGTTTATATTGACGTGTACTCTGCAGAGCAGTATTTTTGGAAAAATCTGTTAATAGTTAGTCTGAGATGAGTTAGCATGAAATGTGTTTCTAACACAACTCACAAATATATAATATACAGAGCTTGTTTGTACTCAGAAATCAAACATCTAAATGCAGACAGGCTAACCATTCTTGAATGCAAAGAAGCAGATTCCTTTAAAAAAAATGATCTGAATATTTGTAAATGCTCACAGCTGTACTGAAAAATGAGTCTATCATGAACTAAAATTGTCTGCAGAGATCCATCTTTTTTCAGTGTGTGATGTGATAAATCCCCCCTCACTCCAACGGCAGAATCATACAAATTTCTAATTTGCTCTTTAAGTGCTCCAATTTCATGTTTGCTATCCATTCATTTTTCTTACACCAACAGTGGCATTAACATAGTTAACAGGAACGTAATTCTAAACACTCCAGGCTAGAGAGTTAGCAAATAAATAAAATGGTCTTTTGTTATTGCAGAGTCCCACTGGATATTATGCAATACTGTCTCACAGGAATTCGTGACATTGTGTATACTGACACGAATTTCCCCCTTTTTTCGTGTCAGTCAGCACGACTTTTTTTCGTGTCACCGAGCACAACATTTTTTTGTCACCTAGCACTATTTTTTTTCATGTCACTTAGCACGACTTTCAATCTAATGTATTTTAATATGCGATATCTTTCATATGTATAAATATATAT
Source organism: Triplophysa rosa (assembly GCF_024868665.1). Taxonomy (NCBI): domain Eukaryota; kingdom Metazoa; phylum Chordata; class Actinopteri; order Cypriniformes; family Nemacheilidae; genus Triplophysa; species Triplophysa rosa. The sequence continues at coordinate 22,303,027 of NC_079890.1, forward strand.
CAACGCAATCTGATGGGAATTCATTCCTATTTTACAAGGTTGCTCATTCGTGTGAATTCCTATTTCCTACGATATCATTGTTATGTTTTGTTATGATTTCACTTTTACCCTGTGACGTTAGGTTTAGGGGCGGGGTTTGGGGAGCCATTTATCATTGTTTTGCCAACTCGTGAAACTAGCGTTTTTAGCTAAATTAGCCTTTGTGGCTGTGATTTTAGGGTTTGGGGTCAAGTAAGGTGTGGGTTAGCCACATCCTAAAATAGGTACGACTTCTTTTGATATCAGGTTATAATATATAAATTAGGGCTGTCAAAATTAACGCGTTAATAACACGTTAACGCAAATTCCTTTTAACGGCACTAATTTTATTAACGTGCGATTAACTCAGCGCGCATTTTCTGTTTGAACCTTGGCCTTGCCCGTAGTTTGAGAAAGTAAACGATGCAGCAGCAAACAGAAATGGAGAAATAAATAGGTCTTCTGAACGTAAAATTCATATATAAAACGATGTCTGATGGTTCTGTCGACAAGACTAAAGCGATCTGCATTTATTGTCGATGTGAATTAAGCTATCACCGCAGCACGTCGAGTTTAAAATATCACTTGAAGCGAACCATACAACTGACGCAGAGAACTCTCCTCCTCGCGGCAGACCACACTAGATTGTTTTCAGCAGAGACGGATGGACAACTTCACAAGCAACAGACTCACCACATCGATAGCTAAATGGGTGGCTACAGCATGTAGGCCAGTTAATGTAGTGGAGGACGAGGGTCTACTTGAAATTATTCGCATCGCATCTAACGATTACACATATGAACTACCTTCGAGAGCCACTGTTACAAGCAAGATTCACGACTCTTACGAAGAGGAGAAAGCGAAAGTCGAGGAGGCGATAAGACAGACAAACACGGTTGCGCTCACCAGAGATTACTGGACTTCCCTCAGTAACCATAGCTACCTGGGGGTCACGGCTCATTATTTTGACACACACTGGAAACTACGGTCGCACGCTTTGACCGTCATGAAGACAGACGAGAGGCACTATGCTGACGTTTGCGCTGAGCACTTTCTGCAGGTAGCCAGACAGTGGAATATTGAATTCAAAATTAGCCCACTGACCACCGATAGTGCACGCAACATGATTGCCGCGGCCAGGCAGCTTCCGTTCGAGCATATGCCTTGCATTGCACACAGCCTCCACCGAGCTATCACAGTTGCGAAAATGTAAACATGCTTGTGTAAGTAAATAGCTCAGTGCAAAGAAAGAAGTAATGGGAACCTGTGTTTTTCCAGTTTTTTTTCATGTGTTTAATAGACATGTACAAGTTCTTTGAAAAACATCTATGACCTTTGAAACATGTCTAGTCTCCATGCTCTATGTTGAGTATGGTTTCACTAATAATAAACAATATACATTTGCATAAAGCATCAATATTTGTCCATGCCCATGTTGATTAGAGTATTAAAAACTTGAAAAGTATTCATTTAAGGTACATTTATAATGGATAAAAATGTGCGATTAAGTTGCGATTAATCACGAGTTAACTCATTACAATCATGCGATTAATCGCGGTTAAATATTTTAATCGATTGACAGCCCTAGATATTATATAGGCTAAATTGATCAAACGTGGTACTCACTGCCGGCTGGAAGCCGCTTGCGGTCGATGTCGTCACTTAAAAAACGTGTATTTAACAAACAAAAAAACACTCCAAACATTTTTCTAAATTAACTTTATAAACAAAATTAAACTAAATATAAACACTTTCCATTAAATACAAACTCTGAGATATATTAATGACTGTAACAGTAGTATAAGGCAAGCTGTGTTGGAAAAAAAAAGACAGGCATCGGGTCGGACTAGGGCCAAACATTTTGATAAGCTGTCGGACAAGGGCCGGGCTACAGCCTGTGCTTCTCGGGCCAGGATCGGGCTAGGGCCTAGATTTGAGGCCCGTGCAGGGCTCTAGGTTCAGTCACAGTGTGAATTAGCCTTATGTAGACATCTACTCTCTATAACAGATGTTTGTTTATTTTTTTAACAATAAAAGACTTTTGTATTCCAGCTTTGATGAATTTGTTTTTAAAATGGATGAAGGGTCAATTTGAGGTAGGGCTGGGCGATATGGCAAAAAAGTAAACTCGATAGTTTTTGTCTATATTGATCGATAACGATATTTATTTCGATATATATTTAATTAAAAAACTGTATTTAAAATAATATACAAGGTTCAATATTTTAATGTGCGCACAAACTCACTTCATTACATCTCTAATCTGTCCAGGGCAGCGCTGGTTTGTTTCATATGCACCAGTTCATGTTAGCAGATATGTTAACGATGGATATAAAAACGTTTGTGCTTGAGTTTCGAAGTAACTCGCTTGCAATTGCGCCTCACGTTTGTTTTGTTTAACCGGCTATTGCGAAAAAAATAAGACACTTGATAAACCGCGTGATGACAACTCGAGGTTAGTTTCACCTTTGTTTCCGCTTCCAGTAATGTTTTCTTCCTCATGTCGAGTTTTCTTTGCCAAGTGCAGTATGAAATGGACTTTGTACATTGACGCGCATGATAAAAGCTGCACGCTGACTGACTGTTGTTGCGTTTATTTCTGCGTTCTGTTGGACTGTAAGATTAATCCATATCGAGTCAAAATGCCAATAGCTTATCATCGTTTTTGAAATACATTCTATCGCGATTCGATATAATATCATTAATATAATATCGGCACAGCCCTAATTTGAGGTAAGCATAGATGGGAACTACTGTATTTCAATACTGTTTATAAAGCATCCCAGCACTCAGAGAGCTGGATGATAAAATCCCAAGACTATTTCTGCAAATTTTAGACAAAGGATGACTACACTGAAGACATAGTAAAATGTCATAAGTTTAGATTTATTGTAAAACTATTCCAATCACTTGCATTAGTACTGTTTCATAGGTTTGGTTATTTTAAACTACTTTATAATTACAACACAAACGTGTATTCTGGATGCGATTAATTGCAATTCGTTGTTAAACAGCCCTATTCTAAAGTGTAGAAAAAAACATTTATAAGCAAACGTATGAACAAGAGCTTGCTTACTGGAACTTTATAATGCAAGTTTATTTCGTACAAACAAGCACATACCTCATTTCATTAGCGAGTCAACACACCAGCACATTAGAATTTACATCATTAAGATGCTAATTTTCTAATTGAGTACAAACATGAAAATGCCGCTGTCATTTGCATTTAATCTAAAAATTGTGTATGGCATTTGTTTGCGATCTGAAAGTGAAATACACTTTTCAAACTATTTCTTCAATGTCTTTTGTGTTTTCATTTTTTACAAAACAGGTAACATTTTGAGGCTTGGTCATGCGGAAGACTGAATTAGCAGAGACAAAGAGCCCAGCTAATTAATCTGCACAATCACTCATCAACTATTTACCTACTCGCACTCCCAGCAGCCCATTCAGTGAACCCTGAGAGTCAGCCAATTGCAGCCCCTGGAGGACGATATTTGGAGGAACGCTATCTCTGTGCCACACAGAGGCTTGTACAAGTCCTACAGAACTAAAACTGATGAAGGGTATCGGCATCTGGTGTGCAGAGCTTAGATGAGTAAAATGTGAGAGGCCTGCATTCAAATACATACCACCAACCCTTGTTATTTACGCAGACTAATGGAAACCTGGCTTTTACGAAAAGCTTGGGGTTCTACCATGAACCAGAATTTCTCAGTCGGAGTTCTAGGAACTTGATCAAAGTGACTGACTGGGCTATTTCAACTTTAAAATACTCTCCACAAGAGCCTGTTACACCACAGCTGAATACAATCTAGTAAACATCCAATTTCCTTTTCTGGTCTCTTCTTTCTCGTCACATTTTATTGACTGAAAAGAGTCTTAGTGATTGCATCTGAAGGTGACTAATGTGGCCCGGAATGAAAAATGCCTTACAATTTTACCATCAGATATTTTAAAGGTAGGGATGTAACGATTCACCGTGAGCCGGTTGAAAATCGGTTATAATGAGTGACGATTCAATTCGGTTGAGGCTTGAACTGAATCGCAATACATTCTTTGAACAGCAGGGGCCGCTATTTTCACTGCAAACCTAAACGTGGATGCTGATATTTCTTAAATGCAAAAAAATCCAAGAAAAGCACAGACAGTATTAGTTTGTTTATATTAAAGAGACTTTTTCTATTATTAATTTGTTATAAAATCGCAGTTTACTTTTGTTATTTGAAATAAAACATTATTTTATTATGCAAAGAAACGTGAAGCATTTAAGAAATAATGCAAGGGAAGTTGTTCATTTCTAATTTTTCAACTCATTTTTTAAAAATAAATCGTGAGTAAATCGTGAATAAATCGCATCGTGAGATCAGAATCGTGCATCGCATCGTGAGCTGAGTGAATCGTTACATCCCTAGTAATTATGCATAATTTATAGTAAATACTATAGTAAATACTTGTAACATGTGTAACAAGGACACTGTAAAATAAAGTGTTACCTATTATTCTTGTGGTATTAATTACATGTACTCCCATCATTGTGTGGTATGACTTCCATCAGTGTTGTAGCAATCACATGCAGGGCTCTAGAGTGCGACCTTATTTCTCAATGGTGCAACTAAGAAAAATCTGAGATCGCACCGGTGCGACCAGCCGTTCGAGGAAGAAAAAAAGTCTCCGCGACTCTGAAAGTCTCCCTGTGATTCAACAACAGACACACATTAGGCGCATATCGTGGTCTAAACCAATCAGAGATAGTGAAGGGCGGACCCCCCCTCTGATTGGCCATGGTCAGGATTTTCCTGTGCGTGTGTGTACCAGAGGTCGCGTTAAACGAAAATTCTCTGTCATTGACAGATTTTTTTTTTACCAGTGGCGGAAAAATCTGAAGTCCGTCCATCATTTTGACGGATTACAATGAGGGCAATTTGTAACTCCCCGTTTCCCTTCATTAGAGCGTGATATGCTCGCGAAGGGACGTGCGTGTATTCACCCGTCATTGTTACAGACTAGACATATGTGATGCGATCTGGGAAAACCCATTGGATGTCACGCTGGGACGCGGGAAAGACAGTTCACCTATCAAAGTAAACCACATAACATGAAGAATGAAGGAGTATAAATGCACATTTCCCGCCAGTCCTGTGTAAACTACGGCATGCAAAGTTTTTTATACAATGTTTTCGTGAGATGACAGAGCTCCCCGTCTGCAGCACCGGGAGTTATCCGATCGCAAAACATACAAGGGATGATCAAAAGTCCAGACACTATGCACATAAAACTTGCTTCACTGCTTATTAGTTGTTGTCCGTAATGTTTGCTAGTTTCCTTGTGTAGTGAATGATAATGGCAGAGCTCTCGTTCTTTTTAGTGTGCCCGCACCATTTTCCTTACTTTTGTTTTATTCAAACGGTTTTGTACAGTATTTTTATAGACTTCAACACTGGGAAATGTTTTTTTATTAAATTGTTATTAGAGTAAGTCTTTTACTACTCTAAAGTGACTTATACTGGACCAGTGTTAATTTTGACAGCAAATTTTGATTTAGTTTTAGTCATAGTCTTTTGACGAAAATGCAATTTAGTCTTAGTCACATTTTAGTCAACCCCATCATTTTAGTTTTAGTCTAGTTTTAGTCGACGAAATATGAAAAACATTTTAGTCGAATAAATATACATTATATTTAGTCTACTAAAATCTAAATGGTTTAAATCATTTACTTGGTGTAATTAAATGTTCCATACAAAGATTCAACTGTTTTGACATAATTTACTTCACCTTAGAATNTGGCCGCCCACCCCAGCGGTCGGGGGAGGATGCTTAGGCTCCTCAGACCAAAGGTGAATGAATGAGCACGCCGGCTTCCCTCTTATACCCGGACATCCGGGGAGGAGCCCGGCATGCAAATTTCATTCGCCAATTTTCATTGGCCTTTTCAATATACTCAGAAGATGATAGGTTCTCAAGACAACCCCATTCTGTCGGTTCGACACAACGTCTCGTTCCCTCCATCAGGGAACCGAGGTTACATCCGTAACCGAGACGTTTTCCAGTTTTTTTTCATGTGTTTAATAGACATGTACAAGTTCTTTGAAAAACATCTATGACCTTTGAAACATGTCTAGTCTCCATGCTCTATGTTGAGTAATAATAAACAATATACATTTGCATAAAGCATCAATATTTGTCCATGCCCATGTTGATTAGAGTATTAAAAACTTGAAAAGTATTCATTTAAGGTACATTTATAATGGATAAAAATGTGCGATTAAGTTGCGATTAATCACGAGTTAACTCATTACAATCATGACATTAATCGCGATTAAATATTTTAATCGATTGACAGCCCTAATATAAATGTAAATACACACGCAGTCTGTGTGTTGAAAGTCGTGCTGAGTGACATAAAAAAGGTTGTGCTCACTGACACGAAAAAATGGGGATATTCGTGTCCATGAACACGAATTAATCGATTCCAAATTTGGTGTCTATGCCACAAACTGCCTTGTATTATGGCTTGTCAATGTGCTGCTGTTTTGTCAGCTCGCATGGGGACGCAGTTTGATTCTTTCATTTCTGTTAGCTTAAGCCCTTCAAATGATGGCCGAGTGACTAAGCACACAGCAGCTAGAGAAGAACAGTATGATTGAGTTCACAGTGATGTTGGCTGCTGTGTACAGGTTTTACAGAGATAAAACAAGAGAATTGCTGCTGTTTACACACACACACACAGTCTGGTTTATTATCTCCATGGGACAGTCCATAGGCGTAATGATTTTTATACTGTACAAACTGTATGTTTTATCCCCTAACCCAACCCCTAAACCTAAAGATCATAGAACACATTTTTCATTTTTAGATTTTTTAAAAATATTGTTCTGTACGATTTCTAAGCTTTTTTGCCCATGGGGGGACCTCAATTTTGGTCCCCACGGTGACACAAGTCCCCATGAGTGGGTGTGCATTCAAGTTTAGGTCCCCACCGGAAACAAGGCCACACACACATACATTTACATTTAGCAGACGCTTTTATCAAAGGCGACTTACAAAGTACGGGAAAACAATTGAAGCAATTCATCTTCTGAACCTATCATCTTCTGAGTATTTAGAAAAGGCCAATGAAAATTGGCAAATGAAATTTGCATGCCGGACTCCTCCCCGGCATGCTCATTCATTCACCTTTTGTTCTTCAGAGCCTACGCATCTGATGAGCGACTCTTCGATCTTCAGTGATCTAATCCTGCTGGATTCTACGACGTGGTGCAGCGGATGGCGGGATGGCGTGGTGCAGCGGGGGTGGTCCCCCTCGGGTTGATGCACATGCGACCGCTTCAACACTGGCTACAGAGTCGGGTTCCCTGGAGAGCGTGGCACACCGGCAGCAGGCGTATGGTCATCACGCCTCTCTGCCGGCGCACCCTGACCCCCTGGTCGTCTATGGCCTTCCTACGGGCGGGGGTCCCCCTAGGCCAGGTATCAAGGCACGTCGTAGTCACGACGGATGCCTCCCTACAGGGCTGGGGTGCCGTGTGCAACGGGCACGCAGTGTCGGGGCGGTGGACGGGCCCCCGCCTGCGTTGGCATATCAACTGCCTAGAGTTGTGGGCTGTGCTACTTGCACTGAAGAGATTCCAACCTCTCGTGCAGGGCAAGCACGTGCTGGTCAGGTCAGACAGCACAGCTGCCGTGGCGTATATCAACCACCAGGGTGGCATTCGCTCACGGCAGCTAACACGACTCGCCCGACGCCTCCTCCTGTGGAGTCAGCAGGTGATCAGCTCCCTGCGAGCCATACACATCCCGGGCGACCTGAACCAGACAGCAGACAGGCTCTCTCGTCAGTGGTCACCTCGCGGAGAGTGGCGACTCCACCCTCACGCGGTTCAGCTCATATGGGAGCAGTTCGGTCGGGCGCAGGTGGACCTGTTTGCCTCCCCGGACTCCACCCATTGTCCGCTTTGGTACTCCCTATCCGACGGTCCCCTCGGTACGGATGCCCTTGCGCACAGCTGGCCGCGGGACAAGAGGAAGTACGCCTTCCCCCCAGTGAGCCTCATTGCACAGACCCTGTGCAAGGTCAGGGAAGAGGAGCATCAAGTGCTACTAGTTGCGCCCTATTGGCCCAACCGGACTTGGTTCTCAGAGCTGGTGAGCCTGACAACAACTCCCCCCTGGCCGATTCCCTTGAGGAAGGACCTCCTTTCTCAGGGGAAGGGCACGTTTTGGCATCCCAGGCCAGACCTCTGGAACCTCCATGTCTGGCCCCTGGACGGGACGAGGAGATCCTGAGCGACCTACCCCCGGCGGTGGTAGAGACCCTCATACAGGCTAGGGCTCCGGCCACTAGGAGACTGTATGCCTTCAAGTGGCGCATCTTCTCGTCTTGGTGCTCTTCTCACGGAGAAGACCCGCAGAGATGCTCGATCAGGTACGTACTGTCCTTTCTCCAGGAGAGACTTGAGAAGAACCTCTCCCCTTCCACACTGAAAGTGTATGTTGCCGCTATAGCCGCACATCACGACCCAGTTGCTGGTAAGTCTCTAGGACAGCACGACCTGGTCACCAGGTTCCTGAGGGGCGCGAGACGGTTGAATCCGCCTCGCCCGCGCCCCGTACCCTCTTGGGACCTCGAAGTGGTCCTGGAGGGCCTCCAGAGGCCCCCCTTCGAGCCCCTAGGAGAGGCCGATCTTTCTCGCCTGTCGATAAAGACGGCCCTCCTGGTGGCACTCGCCTCCATCAAGAGGGTAGGGGACCTACAGGCATTCTCTGTGTCCACGGGTTGCCTAGAATTCGGGCCTGGAGACTCTCACGTTTTCCTGAGACCACGGCCCGGCTACGTGCCCAAGGTTCCCACCACTCCCTTCCGGGACCAGGTGGTGAACTTGCAGGCGCTCCCCACTGGGGAGGAAGACCCAACCCCATCCGTGTTGTGTCCAATACGCGCACTGCGCCTCTACTTGGACCGCACGCAGAAGTTTAGAAGCTCTGAGCAGCTCTTTGTCTGTTTTTGAGGATAGCAGAAGAGGAGGGCTGTCTCCAAACAGAGACTGGCGCACTGGATCGTGGATGCCATCGCCACGGCATACCGGTCGCAAGATCGCCCCTGCCCCTTAGGAGTTAGGGCACATTCCACTCGGGATGTCGCCTCCTCGTGGGCACAGGCTCAGGGCGCCTCTCTGGCAGACATTTGCAGAGCTGCGGGTTGGGCTACGCCCAATACCTTCGCGAGGTTCTACAACCTCCGCGTAGAACCGGTGCCAGCCCGCGTCCTGCAGGGCAATAGGTAGGACCAGCAACCGCTAGGGCGTATGCCTGCAAAAGCCCTTCCCCCTCCGGGGGGAGCAGCGGCTATTCCGCCTCACTTTTTTCCCCTCGGGTAAATTATAGGCATTCCATCCATCACTAAGCACCCTTCCAGGGGGCAGGCTGGGCAGAGCAGCCCTGCCCCCTTAGGCCGGGGAACAGTTGAGTTATATACCACATAGCTCTAACCGGACCTAGTGCTCCAGACGTGGTAACCCCCCCTCCGTGGGCTGTTCCGTCTGATGTATCCTCATGAATGGTTCCCACCTCGGCAACCCATGACCTCCCTAGGTAGACTCCCACCTTGCGGTTAACTGTAGTCCGCACATTTTCCCATGAGTTCTCCCCTGATGGTGAGACCATGTGGTGTCTCCACTAGTTCCTCCCTTTGGTAGGTAGTGGTCTCTGCAGCATTTTTCCCCCGGGGGGAATAATGCTTACCCAGTGGGCCTTACGGAGCTGGGCGGCTTCTCGCTGTTTAGAGAACTAGGCCTCCGCCCGTGACAGCCGGTGGCAGGGGCTTCCCAACTTTGTGGAAAAGCTCTGGGTCCCCATTCCTCTCCACTGGATGGTCATAATTTCGCGTTAGTGCCCACGTCTGACTCGCCCAGGCCAGTCAACGTCGCTCCGCTAGAGATTGTGACGCGGCTCAGTGTTGTGGCGTCTTCCATAGGAACCCCAGTCTGTCGGTTTGACACAACGTCAAGAGACCGACAGAAAGGGAACGTCTTGGTTACGGATGTAACCTCAGTTCCCTGATGGAGGGAACGAGATGTTGTGTCCTTCATGCCACAACACTGGCCGCCCACCCCAGCGGTCGGGGGAGGATGCTTAAGGCTCCTCAGACCAAAGGTGAATGAATGAGCACGCCGGCTTCCCTCTTATACCCGGACATCCGGGGAGGAGTCCGGCATGCAAATTTCATTCGCCAATTTTCATTGGCCTTTTCTAAATACTCAGAAGATGATAGGTTCTCAAGACAAACCCCAATCTGTCGGTTCGACACAACGTCTCGTTCCCTCCATCAGGGAACTGAGGTTACATCCGTAACCAAGACGTTAGCCTACCACAGTATAAGAAGCTAATAATTTCTTTTGGGGGGGGGGGCGGGATAGGAAAGTAGTAACACTGTACTAATGGGTCAGATGTTGATGGAAGAGATGTGTTTTTAGCTGATTCTTAAAGACAACTACAGAATCCGCTGATCTTCCAGAGTCGTGGAACACATCCGGAGAAAGTGCGTGAGAGCGATTTTTTTCCCTTTGTGGGACGGAACCACAAGACGTTGTTTGATTGCAGAGCGCAGGGATCGGACGGTTACATAAGTCTTAATTAGCGAGTGAAATGAGAGAGAGAGAGAGAGTGCATAGTCCAAAAAGTCCAGAGTCGATTGAAAAACAAGAACAGAGATCTATAGATTTGAATTGGATGCGAGCGACTATAGGAAGCCAGTGCAACCTAACGAAGAGAGGAGTGACGTGCGCTCTCTTAGGCTCGTTGAAGACCACTCTTGCCGCTGCATTCTGGATCATCTGAAGAGGTCTGGTTGTACAAGCTGGAAGGCCAGCCAGTAGAGCATTGCAATAGTCCAGTCTGGACAGGACAAGAGCCTGGACAAGAACTTGCGTAGCATGCTCAGTCAGGAAAGGTCTAAGTCTCCTAATATTGTAGAGGATGAATCTACAGGACCGGGTGGTGCTGGCAACATGATCTGTGAAGTTCAGCTGATCATCAATTACCATGACTGTTTTCCAAAGCTGAACTCATGTGTGTTGTCATACTGTGACAGAATTAATTATTTAAAACTGTATTAGCATCCAAGTTGACACTGATTATCTGGAGCATTTGGCATTGATTGGGTTAAACCAAAAGGGGTGGTGATGGTGGTCTGTTCACTCTGTAACCCAGTACATCCATAATTTCAGCGATCATTGTGCCATTTTGTCAAGTGCATGATCTCATTTAAACACAAGACTAAGCTCATTTTCTCATAACTGTGAAATTTAATGCGATCATTTGTTTGCTAATAATGTAATACTGCATCCTTTTTACTGAATGTGATCATTTACCTCTTTAGGTTGGACAGTAAATCATCTGAACTGACAGTAATGGCTGTCATTACTTGTACTTTCAGAGTAAATTTGTTTAGTTTTCTAATAAACAAACCATCAAATAAGGACATTTCTGTTATTTGCTTTTGGACTTACAAAGAGAGACAATATAGATTGGTTATTTGTTTTGTTTTGTTGCAGTTATTCAGCAACATCTTAAATCACTTTGAGAAAATAATACAATAATTCAGTTGTAAGTCACATTAGGTACTGAACATGCACATTCTCTTGGCCTGTATCTTTAGCCATTGAAAAGGTGTTTGCTGTCTTCTCTGTGCAATTTTAGCTCCTAACTGTCTTCTTAAGAACGTACTGGTGCCTCAGCTGAACCCATCTGACAGCGAGGTCTGAACAGTTAGAGATTCAAGTATTCAGAAGCATGTCCGTCTCAGTGGAGAGATTGAAAGGGAATGAAATGACAGAGACAATGATAGGCCAGGTTCAATACGGATACAGAGAGCGGGGCTATGCAGAAGACGTTTGAAGTGGGGTTTTTTTGGCCTTGTTCAAAGTCAGACTGCAGGTTTTCACAGCTAATCTGTTCTGCCAGATAAAATAATTGGATCCGCACAGTATGTCAAGCTATTGATTAAGTCCATGTCATTTTCCCTGTATGCTTTTACAACAAGACAGAAATGTTTTTTCCACCACACCAGAATCTTCATGTGCACACTGTTAAATATTTGTTTCTGCTTATCAGCTCCTGTCAGGAGGTTAAGTGTTTTTGTGTATCTGCTGTTTTGAAATTTTTACAGATTGGTCGTACCCATATTAGGAATTTACAAAGGATTTACATTAAATATTGTTATGTATATAAATCCGAGAGTGATATTGCCATAGGCCTACTTGTTTAATTTGAGATTTATATAAAGATAAGGTGTAGTGCATTCTTTCTATTTCTGTGTGTTATTTCACTGCACGGGATTGTTTTGCATCCTATCAAAACAAACCCATCTGTCACACTGCCTGTCAGAGAATTCTCTCCTATAGACGGTTTCATTGTACGCATACGCCTGGCCTGAAGTTAACTTCCTGTTTATGTTTGTTGATCGGCCTGGCTATTGGCTAATACTATAACAATTTATATTTTATTTAATTTATATTGATATTTTACTGTATAATAATTGTATTAAATAAACAACTTGTTGAATTTTATAGTATATTTTTTTAATAAACAATGGGTTGAATGGATAGTATAACTTTGTTGCATTTAAGTTTAGCCAAGTAACGCCGTGTTCACACTTGACTTCTTTTTTGACAAGAAAAAGTTTACAAAAGAACGCTCTTGCCCGACGGTCGGACCAATCACAGCTCAACACTAAGAGCACGCCCCTCTCCTATATATACTACTGTGATTACCTGTAATGGCATTCTATGCATGCTCTTCCCCCGTGTTATGCAAGAAGGGAAGCGTGGTGAGATACCTCGCTCTGTTCTCAGTGAACCGGGGTTACGTGAGTAACCTTACATTCTCTTTGAAACAATCGCTCGGTATCTCACTATGGGAATGATATGGCCCACTCCCGTAATGCCTGCTTTCCGAAGCCCTCGAGCAGACCCGGCAATAAATCTCTGTTCTCTTTGGAGCCAACTTTAAGAACTGCATGAGCCAAAGTTGGTGCCGTGACATCCAGACGGTAAAATCCGATAAATGTATGAGGGGAAGCCCAGCTTGCCGCCGCACAAACATCTCCTACCGAAATCCCCTTGAACAATGCCCATGATGTAGACATGCTCCTCGTGGAGTGAGCTCGTAAACCCACCGGGGAAGTCTGACGCATAGGCCATTTTTATCGCCTCCACCATCCAATGGGAAAGGCGCTGTGCGAAGATCGGCTTACCCTTACATGCCATAGCCCACGACACGAACAGCTGATCGCTCCTCCGGAACAATCGTGTCCTGTCCACGTAGCAGCGTAACGCCCGTACCGGACACAGAGTATGAAGTCTACCCTCCTCCACTGACGAAAAGGGAGGAGGGTAGAAAGCCTGCAAATCCAAAGTTGTGCAGTTATACGCCGAATCACTGACCTTGGGAACGAAAGCCGGATTAGGCAGCAGCGTAACCTTGCTGCTATCCAGACTAAAACTCAGACATGCTCGGTGAACCGACAAAGCATGTTACTTGCCGACTCGCTTAGCTGAGACTAACGCGAGAAGCAAGACCGTTTTTAAAGATAGAAACTTAATATGAACACTCTCCATAGGTTCAAACGGTGCCTGCGTTAACGCATTCAAGACCAAGGACAAATCCCACGATGGGACGAGCAGTTTTGACAATGGTCTCTCAAGCGCCTCGCCCCCTTCATAAAACGGCATACCAGAGGATGCCGACCCACTGATGCTCCTTTGAAGCCGACGTGGCAAGCCGAAATAGTGGCCAGATACACCTTAACTGTGGAAAACGCTCTGCCATTGTCGATCAAGCTCTGCAAAAAACAGAGCACATCACATACAGAGCACTGAAAAAGTATAACTCCTTTACGTGTACACCAGTGCTCGCACACACGCCATTTCAGATCATACAATGATGGCGTTGACAGGGCTCTAGCGCTCTGTATGATGTTTACAACCTCCCGAGGAAGCCCGAGTGTGTTCAAGTTCAACCTTTCACGGGCCAGACCCAAAGATCGACCCGATATCTGCCCGCCCCCCTGTGACAGCCTGTGACAGGTGGCTCCCCTTGACGGGGCAGTCGTGGCCTAATGGTTAGAGAGTCGGACTCATGAACAGAAGTTTGCTGGTTCGATTCCCAGGGCCGGCGGGTAACGACTGAGGTAAGGCACCTTACCCCTACTTGCTCCCCGGGCGCTGCAGTGATAGCTGCCCACTGCTCCGGGTGTGCGTGTGTTCACTACTGTCTGGATGGGTTAAATGCAGAGGTCACATTCCGGGTATGGGTCACCATATCTGACTAATAGGTCACTTTCACTTGAAGGATTGCTGAACAAGCTGAACAATTTCTGCCAGCCACAACCTCCCCGGCAAACGAGGGGCTACCAGATGAAGAGACAACCTGTTTTCTCTTATTCTGTCCAGGGTTGGAGAAATTAGACTCAGCGGTGGGAACGCGTAAAGCAGCACGTTCGGCCACGGGTGAGCCAGCGCATCCACACCCAAAGGCGCATCTTCGTCCTTGAGAGAGAAATAAAGCGGACACTTTGCGTTTGCCTGCGAGGCGAAGAGATCTACGGCAGCCCTGCCGTATCTCTCCCAAATTTGATTCACCATCTGCGGGTGAAGTGCCTTTTCTCCGTACAACAGATTTCCCCTTGAGAGGAGATCCGTGCCCACATTCAGCAGTCCCAGGACGTGCGTCGTGCGCAGCTCCCCAGACAATCAGCTTGCGGGATAACTTGTGCAGTTGCAACGAGTGAGTTCCCCCCTGGCGATTGATATATGCTACCACAGTGTTGTCTGTCCTGACCAGGACATGAAACCCCTCCAGGAATGGCAAAAAATGTCTCAGGTCCAGAAACACTGCCATTAATTCCAAGAGGTTTATGTGAAATCTGCGAAGCTGGGGCGTCCAGCGAACGTTCACCGATCTGCCCTGAAAAACCCCCAGCCCATAAGGGATGCATCTGTTGTCAACACCTTTCTTATGGACACCTTTCGTTTCGTTCAGAACCTGGTTCCCTCTGCGAAAGTGGGATAGGCATTGATAAAACGCCGTTATTCTCCTATAGAGCACGCTATAGAGTCTATGCGAAGACCCAAATACTCTATCTGCTGAGATGGTATAAGCCGGCTTTTGGCATAATTGATACTTAACCCCAGCTTCGAGAGATGATACGTGAGAATCTCAGTGTCCTGTTCCGCCCGCTGTTGCGAATAAGCACATATCAGATAATCGTCCAGATAAGACGAAATCCTGAGACCCCTGTGTCTCAGCGGTGATAGCGCTGCATCTATGCACCTGCTCAACACTCACGGAGCTAGGCTGAGCCCGAATGGAAGAGTGACAAATTTGTACACTTCGCTCTGAAACGAGAACCTGAGATATTTTCTGTGTGCGGGGTAAATGCCTATGTGAAAGTAAGCATCCCTGAGGTCGACCGCAGAAAACCAGTCTCCCGGGCGGATCAACCGTGTTGAGAGCCCCGACTGTGAGCATCCTGAATTTGTACTTCCGTAAGTAATTGTTTAGAGCACACAGATCCAATATTGGGCGCAAGCATCCGTCTTTCTTTTGAATTTGAAAATAACAGGAATAAATCGGAACTCGTTTTATGGCTCTTTTCTTTAAGAGGGAGAATATCTCTGCTTCTAGCACCTGAGCCGAGTCCCCTTTTGCCACAGATGCTATGACCCCGTTGAAAGAAGGGGGTTTTACCGCAAACTGAAGCCTGTAACCCCTGGTTACAGTTGTGAGGACCCAGTGATGCACTGAACACTCTTTCCAAGCCTCTTGATGAAGAGCCAGTGGGTTCTGCTGAACCGATTCCATAGATGGAGATCTGGCGCCATCTAGTGGACAGAGAAAAAAACGGCCAAGATTTGTCTGGCCCATAGACTCGTTTATTTGCTTTGAACCCAGGGGCTGAAGTGCTTTGTGACTGTGCATTTGAAAACTTGTGCTTGAACGTATCAGACCACACTCTCCTGGTGGCTGAGTTTCCAGCACTTGTGGTAGCGCGATTGCTGTCGGCAATACGCTGAACTTTGTGTGTTGAGGAGAAACTGAACAGGCCTGAACACAACTTGCAAACGAACTTACGTTCATGCTCCACATCCTCCGCTTTGCGGGTGGGGGAACAGATGTGGCGGACTCGGGAGGGGACATCACAGAAAACCCTTGGTGCTGTCTGCCTCCTCCAGTCGAAGGCTCCATTCTAGGTGTCCTTCTTTTTGTGGGAAGAGTGACCGGACCTAGACTTCACGGCGGCCGCCACGAAAGACTGCTTTCCCCAAGGTTTAGTAGGGCTTGGAGCAGCGTGGGGACGAGCAGTCTGCTCAGCGCTGCGGGGTTTAATGGTCCTGGGTGCACTCACAAACCTCCTGTTCTGCATCAAAGGATCCGGCTGCGGGGGAGCTGGGAAATGCGGAGCTCTCTTACATGGCAGACAGACATCAAACGCTTCCCCTTCTTTTTTCTGGAGGTCGCATTTCTGTCTCATATCCACAACCGCAGGGTCGAACAGCCCCTTAGGATCCACCGGAGCATCGAGAAAATCTAATTTCTCTCTGTCCCCGATGCTGGAGAGATTCATCCAGAGCGACCTCTCGCCCGTGACAGCGAGAGCCATAGTACGTCCACAGCTCTGTTTCGCACCACGCGAGGTGTGCAGATTGAGGTTGGTGATATTGCAGATTTCCTCCCAAATCCTCGGGTTTGGGTTGCCGGAGTCTAGTTGAGTGCCCAATTCCTCTAAAAGTTCGGCCTGATAGGCCATCAACAACGAAGTCGCATTAAGCGCCCGCACAGATAGCGCTGATGATTTGTAAATCTTCTGGTACACGGACACAGTGAAGCATTCCGCTTTCCTAGGGAGGGAGGGATTGGTAGATGATAAAGTGGTCTTCCTGTTTGGATGCAGGTGATGGGCCACTGATTGCTCAACCAAGGGCGGGTTGGGAAGCCCGAGCTCCTCCATCTCGCTCACATCCAGAGAAGAGTAGCCTTTGATAGGCACCCGGTGAGAGAACGGCATGTCCCACGACCGTTTCATCTCAGCTACACACGTTGGCAGCACCGAGAGCAGCTGCTTCGCTGGGGGAAGGTGAGACGGGAGCCTTTTCCCATCATAAATATCCCGTTTAACCCCCGGGTCCCTGGGAGTCACTGGCCACGCGATATTCAGCTTCGCTGACGCACGTTTACAAACCTCCACTAAATCACAGTCCACCACGGTAGATGCCACCTTGCCGCTTTGCGCACTCACAGGCCTGGACACTTGGGCTGCCGAGAGGATAGCGTCCTCCTCCTCATCGTCCGGTTCCTCTCTGAGGAGGCGTGCTAACACCTCTTCATCCTCCTCATCATCTCCCTCCATCTCGTCGCCTTCCTCCAGTAGCTGATCAAAAAGTGGCGTAGGCTCAGGGGACTCAGCATCGTAATATCTCCCCATGAAGAAAGGTCTCGCAGGGGAGACGGCTGAGTCTCTTTAGCTGGAGGGATAGCAGAGAGACACGGATCAAATTTAGAGGACGCGCCACTCGAAGCCGTCTCTCCAAAATCCTGGCCGGCATGACACGACAGTGAGCACAGCTTTCCGCATCCACCAGCGCGGCCTGGGCATGCTTGACACCCATGCACGCGATGCACATCAGATGGGAATCTCTACCCGAGATCATGAACCCACACGCTGCTGGGCAAAAGCGGAAGAGGGGCCTCTTTCCCTTTCTCTGCGGCGACCTTCAACGCGGACATAGCGAAGAAAATCGCCTTGACGCGTTAGCTACTCCCAAGACCAGCTATTGAAAGCGGTAGAAAAAACTCAGTAATGAGTTCGGAGAATCCGCGACAAATTCCAACTGCACTGCATTCGGCAACGTCGACCTTAATGGCATGTCTATGAACTGGAGCAGCGCAGCTAAGGTGCTGAGGAAAATCTTCACAGGGAAGAGACCAAGAATGCCGTTACAGGTAATCACAGCAGTATATATAGGAGAGGGGTGGGCTCTTAGTGTTGAGCTGTGATTGGTCCACCCGTCGGGCAGACGTGGTGTAATTGGTGCTTCCATAGTCTATCACGCCTGAGGGACATTTCCCATAGTGAGATACCGAGCGATTGTTTGAAAGAGAACCAATCACATATTTAAAAACTACAACTCTAATTTCTTGCTAAAAATGCAATCAGAAGTTATTGAAAGTGAAAATTAAATTTACATTTATACAAAACTATGCTCCAACCGGCATTTCGGCCGCCATTTAATTTTTTCGAGATTGAGCCTTCTCGACCAATCACGTTCCTCGCATGATGTTATGAAACAACAGGTCTCTGTCATTGGTTAGCTGTGAAAAATGAGCTTTTAACTTGCTAGCTAATGTAATTTACTTGTTATTGCTTTTGCTTGTTATCAGAAATAATCTGCAGGCACCCTATTCTTTGTGGATGTGTACCGGAAGTTAAATTTGGGTCACAAAAGCATGCATGCGCAGTAACGTTTGTTCATGTCGTTGCCTTGAAAGCATCTATAGCGCTTCACATGCCCAACTGATGCAGACACATGTGATGGTCAGGTGTTTTTGTTCAGGTATATACTGTAATAAAGATGTTTGGACTGAAGGTTTTAGTGCATTGAAATTTACGCACTAACACCCTGCAGATTAGTGTGGTATTAACCAGAGGATTTAAACTTAATCTTATTGAGATTTTTAATTCAGGTTTATCTTTCTGTAATCTCCCACAGCGTTATCTAATACACTGATCTCTTGCCTGATTATGAGTGACACATCTTAAGTCTTCTCACTCAGGGCAGGCAGAGTAAAGATGCCGTAGATCACGTATTCAGCCTGTTTGTAAGTAACAAGTCTCTTAGGGGAGTATCTGCTGGGTGTGTGTGTGTTGTTTGTAGCAGACCTAACTCACAGGTCCCTAAGTGAGGCCCTTGGCTTCAAAGATGCTTTTGGAGCCAGGATTTGAAGGCAAAAGCTCTGTAGGTTTGGTGTTTAAGTGGAAGCTGTGTGGGAGATCTGGAAAAGATTGAGGGAAAGTTTCTAAAAACCTGAATATGTGAGGTGAGGTCATTTGCAGTTCACATGCACTTCAATAAGTATAATACAATTATGCTTCTTGCTTAAAATGTTCTAGATTAAGATTCTTCTGTTTTTCTGAACCTTTAACTTTGCTTCCATAAGACATTTTTGCTCATGATTCTCCGAAATCATCATACTGAGCAGAAACCATTAGACATCACCCGGCACAATGGGATTTTCGGCATCTAATCAAAGTCTCCCCTCAAAGCTATGAATAGATTGAGCATTTTGGCTGACACAAAAGATCTTTATTTTCTCAGAAAACCTAGGCGTCTACTCTCGAGCGTCTGAAACGTCTTTGGTCCAGCACCTGGATTCGTTTGGCCAACCAGAATCAAGATAACAGCTAACAGCATCGTCTTTTTTGGTCCTTGAGCCAACCAGAATCACGTGTTCTAAACGTCATGTTTGCGCCTGTGTAAAGCATTGCTGAAAGGTACGAACGCAAAGTGTTGTCTCGGTTAAAGAAAAAATGGCTTGATATTTATTTTTCTGTTCGCCCGTGTGATCGAAACGGCAATGTTATGAG
Organism: Triplophysa rosa; assembly: GCF_024868665.1. Taxonomy (NCBI): domain Eukaryota; kingdom Metazoa; phylum Chordata; class Actinopteri; order Cypriniformes; family Nemacheilidae; genus Triplophysa; species Triplophysa rosa. The sequence goes on from NC_079890.1 coordinate 22,322,687, forward strand.
TGACAGTTGCCAATCTCCCTTTCGAATTTCCACTTCTACAGCTCTGCTCTTCTGGGGCTGTGTCCACCAAGGCGTTTCTGCCGACGTACAGCGTGTTTTTTCAATTGTTTCCAGTGGAAATGCCGTGTTTTTTGAAAATGCAAGCAGCTGGTGTTTTTTTCCATGTAAAAGCGCCTTGGTGGACACAGCCCCTAAGGCACTTGGGTGCGATTGATATTCGTCCGAAGTTTCAGTCGCAGAAGCTGTAGTTTACAGATGATTTTGAATAATTATTTTAGAGCCTGGTCAATTCGCTTCATAATATATTAATATGTCGTCAGAAGCCGTGCGGATTACTTTTGTATTGCATGTATCTGCTTTTCTTTTTTATCAAAGCTTTTAATAACTCTTTTTTTCTTTATGAACTCTTATAACTCGCATCAATCAGGTCCTGCACTTCATCTCTCTTAATAACTCTTTTAACATCAGTCCTACACTTTATTTTCTCAATCCTGCATGTTTTAAAACCAAAACGTCAGACGCGCAAGTGCTTTTCTTCTGATGGACACGATCCTTTGTATTAGGAAAGACTTAGGAAGGTGTACCTCTCAGAAAACGTAGACAAATAAAGATCATTTTAGATGTTTAATTACGACTTGGAGCATTGGGATCGCGAGACAAGGGCAATGTATTCACGAGGACAATGTATTTATTTTTTCTGAAAATCTAGTCTTACGAGTTTGCAGGTCTGATTTCAAAAGTGAGTGCCACATTTCAGCTCTGCACTCTTTCGTGAATTGACATCAATCTGACCCACTTCTACCAACACTGGGATTCATAATGACTCTGAAATATAGGTGGACTCCTCCCAAAAACACCATATGGTTTGATTTCTTCAGGCTCTAGGTCTGTCTCAGCCTCCTAATGAATGTCAAAGACTCGGGTCGCACATTAGGGAGCTGTGATTGGTGCCATATCTGCAGCTGGTCTAAGCATCTCACAACAGTCGATTTACTGCAGCGGCTTCATTAATCTCAAGTACCATTATAAATATCCTTGCCCTTGACAGAGTCTCCCAATGCATAATATAGTGGAAATGTACACTACCAAACAAAAATTTGACATTTGAAATTTCATGCAACATGAGTAGATAGGAGATACAATTCTTGCAAATTTGTTCCTAAATTCTGTTTCTACATATGAATTGATTTTATTTAGCAACCAGCATATAAATAGCAACTCCTTTTTATAGTGTTTTAAAAGCTTGCCAGCTATGCAGTGCTGTAAAGCAAAGCTTGATTGTCAAGGAATGCAGAAGTTTTGATTAGTTTTACATTTTAGGTCACCACAGAATTAGAGGGAAACGATAAATAGGCTGTAAGACATATGGCCATGATGACTCACACTTTAAAAAATGAGTTTTCACAACATCCATGGTAACCATCCCTGCATTGTCTGTCTCAAAACAATCTGCTACAGCTAAAATACAGTTGCTTCATGCGTAAATTCCTTTTTATATCAGAGAATAAAGTGTTGACAGGAGGGGTTGAGAGACTGGGCTCTTATATGTTCGGAGTATGTGCACAGACCACTCCAAGAAATGGGAAATTTCTGACTAAATTTGAGGGACCCTGTTGAAAGAACTCAAAGTGACTTAAAGACAATAACCTTTCACTTTTCTTGCCTGATAGATATTATGTGTTGTCACATCTATTCAAGTGCACATCATCCTCCAGCACAGCCTGTAGGAAGATTGCAGTGAACGAGACTTAATGAACTTTTCCAACATCGGGAGTTTCCAGGCAACCACCATGGTTACGATGGAATGATTTATTTAGTCATAGTACACAGATGTCTCAACCCGTCACCCATTTTGATATGTGCTTTATCTGAGATTAGAGTTGCCTATTTTCATTATGTATATCTCCCATGTTTTTCTGCTAGTAACTCGTAAAAAACATGGAAAAACACCATTGAACACGGTCTTCTTTCTTTGACCACAAGTATTCATTTTTAATAACGCCAGTTTCAGCACATCATTACGTTTCCTCAGGAGCACTTGAAAGGAAAAGTTTTGTAAGGACAAGCACCATCATGGACAGCAGAGTGCAAATGGATAGAAAAGGCACTCCAAAGACAGCACTTTCCTCCATTTGCCGGTTAGATATTTCAGTTCTACAAACAGCTCTAATTGATGTACCATGATGGTGTGGAAGAAAGGACAGTTTAACCTGCTTTTAAGCTTTATCCACATTAGCACCACCTTTATAAATGCCCACATCGCGTAATACAGTCCACCAAAGGTCACTGAAAAGTCATCATGTGTAGTTTGCAAATTGGCACATTTATTTACAGGGTTAATTCCGGTTCTCCTTACTGGTTTTGTGGTTTCTCAGATCCTCTTTGACCTGATCGCGACTTCGCCTTTCATACACTACTGCATCTCACTCCGATGTTGAAAAAACAGAGGCAAAGAGAGACAGACTAGCAGTAATTGAATGCGCTCACACACATGCACAGAAAGAGCTGTTGACTGATGCTTGTTTGTGTGGAGTGTTATTGATCGATGTATGAGGCAACGATTGGACCTGTATGTGCTCTAAAACCTGACTGTGTACAGTCAAGCCACTCTCTCTTTTTCACATACATGAATCCTTTCTCACATTCTCCGCGCATGCTCATTTTCTGTTCTATTCATGGAGTATAAAACACAGGGGTCTGTTAAAGAAATTATAGCTGCTTTTCAGCTTCCTAGGTACACATGGAAAATGTCATGACGGTTATTGTTAGATGTTCATTCAGGCATTCCTCCCCCTGGGTCTTGATCTCATAAGGAAACCATTCCTAACATATATCCACTTGTGCGTTGCTGTAGCTTCTTTCCCCGTTTTATTAGTCTTGATCTTTCATTTATTCTTTTCCCTGGTGTCATGTATTTACGATGAGGCATTTATGAACCGAGCACATCTGACTACTCATGTCGACTCATGTAGCTGTAATTGTCTCATTGCCCTCTGCTATATGAAGATGACTTACATCAACAGGCTGCCTCTCCCTGGAAACCACGGGAGCTGCGCAAGTTTGTGCGTGTTTGTTTATCTAAACAGCTCACATCTGTTTTAGCAGCAGACAGGCCAACATCTGTTCCTTTCATGGTCACAGCTGCACTGTGTCTGCATTTCTGCGCATCGCCGCAATATCACATCGCACATTGTGCATTCAGAACTCCACTTCATACAGTACGTCAACACACATATTTGGGCAAGATTGACCTCCAACCTGTTAAACTCATACTTCTTATATCTTTTATATGTGGGTTACTTATATCTGCAAGTCAAAAGGTTGGATGCTGCACAAAAGCTGATGAAGTATCAAACCATCAATTCATGAATAGTTTCAGGACCTGTATGATTAGTCTAGAGATAATACTTGTCATGCACTGGTTAAACAGACAGATAAACTCACACACACGTTTAACCCTTTATTCACATACACACACTCACACAAGCCTGTAATGTAGTATTTACCGTGCTGTGTGGTCTCTGTCTCTGGCTCCTCCAGGGTTGTCGTCCTTTGATTGTTTGATTGTTGTTTAAGTGATATTCCACTGTTCCTCAGTGCTCTCCGGTGCAACTGTTTTCATCTTTCTACCAACTGCTCTAGGTGTACAAGTGGCAGGCGTCAGCGAGCGTCTGCACGCTGGGTCGGCGTCTGCGTGAACAGGAGGAGGACTTTGCGGGGAAAGCAGCGAGTTATCAGCGAGAGATCGGGCACCTGCAGAGCCAACTCAAAGACAGACAGGAACAACTGCACGGAGCTCTGCAGCAAAAGAGGTGATCCTCTCTCTCCCACACACACACGCACGCGCGCGCACACATACGCTCTGCCTTTAGCTTTGTGTGAATGGAGGGATGCAACAGAAGAGGTGAGAGCAGTAGTGGAGCAGCTGTCACAGGAGCACAGACCAATAACAGACAGGAGAGAGAGAGAGGGAGAGAGGGAGAGAGGGAGCGAGAGGGAGAGAGAGGAGGGGCTCTAGACAAGCTGGCACAGCTGCAGGCTCATCTGTCTAAATGTTCCTGTTTTGCACTCTCGTAATTATGCTCACTTTTCTGTCATTTGTTTCTTTCTCTCTTATAACCTTTGTGTTCTGTGCTTCTTGCAGTTTGTTTATTGTATGGTGTTTCAGTTTGTGACTGAAATCAGTGGAATATATAATAGACATTTATCGTTTTTAACATTGCAACTTGTGTTGCCTTCCAACTAGCACAATTAAACCATCCAAAAAAGTATTTCAGTTGTTGATTTTGGTTTAGAAATTGTTCAGTGTTTCTTCTGTCTCTCTCTGTATGGCTGTTTTTCCCTGTTAGTGCATCTGCGTTTGAGTGTGGATGCCATGGGCAACCTTGCAGCAAAAGAAAATAATACATGAAAACAGTTTAAATGGAAATTCTGCATGTCTTCAAAAACATGTCATTCCCTCTTACAGGACAGCCTTTCCAAGGTTGTTATGAGGCTGTGGATGAAAGAATGCATCTGTTGACTGTTATTGTGCTTCAGGTGCTATGTTGTAAAGACCCGATCACACCAAGGACAATAATGATAACTAAAATGATTTTTAAAAAGTTAGAAATTTTAAGAATTAAATTAATTTAACAAGGGCACAATTGAATTGTGGTTTAAGGGCTTTTTTACTGGGCCATAAAAGAATGAACAAAATCACAAATACAATAGTTAATATGATATTAAACACCTTCAGAATAAAACCTGAATTAAACATGTTTAAAGACTTGACAGATATATTAAAAGATTTAATATATGCTATTTATGTTCAACATTTTTAAAACACTCATTGGTATTTTTCTACATTTTAGAGCAATAGTAAACTCATCAAAACAATGAAATAACACAATTGTAACTACACTCTCAGAAAGGATGTGTTAATTATTAACACACTGTGTTATGCTTTTTAACACATTATGTGTCGTTTAAACACATTTTGTGTTTATGTTGTATTAAATATACAAAGGGGCAACACAAGTTGAGTTAAAAGTCACACAAAATGTGTTGTCCCAAAAATACCACAGAAATGTGTTTAGTTAAGGGCAACACGTGTTGTCCTTAACTGAAAAACGGTTATATTCTAACATCTTAAAAGCAGCCTCCCTTTGCCTAGAATTTGGAAAAATACACATGCCATTTTATCAGTCAGCTCTTCGGGTCTTCCCCTGAGAATCTTTTTAAACACTATTGAAGAAATTTCCATCTATTGTGGGCCTTTATTTGCTGCATTATTTGGTCCAAGTCATGCATTTCAAAAATATTTTTGAAACATGTTTTTTTAATGAAAGAAATGACAATTATATTTTTGTATCCAGAAGTAATTTTAAACATTTCAATATATTCATATAATACAAACATGTAAATATATATATATATATATATATTCATATAATTGTACTGAGTGTTCAGAGATCATTTTGAGATAATGAGATGCATCGTACCCACACTTCCCCTTGTGTGCGAAGAACTATTTTTCTTAATGTAAAAAGTGTAAAATGTGTGACATTGCATGACGAGTAGGTATGTCCAAACTTTTTACTGGCAGTTTCTATACATACAGTATTGTGCAGGATACAGTGACCAGCTGAGGACAGAGTCACACACACAAACCCCAACAAACACACACTCTTGGAATCTGCTCTGCTGTCTGGACCACGCACTTCATCCCCATAAACTACACACTATTCAGAATTTGAGCCATGTCCAACTCAACTCAGCAGCACTTCTTGCTGTGGGCACACACCCATTAAAAGCTCAGAGACGGTCTTACTCTTCTTCTCACTCAACCTCATATCAAAGCTTATTTTAAACTCAGTTCCAATCTTCAGACTGACTAAATGAGATTTCTTTAAATGTCAGCATTAATACATCACTAAAACGCTTCTCCTTCAGAAGAGATGTTTTACTACAGTGCATGTATTCCTACAAACCTGTAGATGCTGTTTGTGTGGAATGTGAAAAAGAAATGACAGCTTTTTTTGACTCACTAATCATGCTTCACAATATGCAGCTGTTAAACCATCTGGTCTATTCGCTTGATTTGTTCCCTTTAAATGTCATTGCTAATTCAATTTTTCACATCAACGAAGGAGGCACTATTGTTCAGGAAGTGATGTGGCATTCACTACGATGATGTAACCTATAGATGGAACTGCATGGCCGTCACTTCATTTCAAATTCAGAGTTGTGTGTGAGGTGACCTGTTCTCTTTGTGACTCAGTGTGTTGTCTGGATGAACATTTAAACTGACAGTTACACACTGACATGCACAAATGGCAGTATGTTGGTGTGCACAAAAGAAAAAGTGATTTAGAAATCTACTTCACTTTGCAGTGGATGTTGGTAAGTGAGAGAGAAAAAGTTTAAGGGGGAGCCAAAGGTGGCCCTTAGTCAGTCAGGCCACATGGCTTTTGAGTTCCAGAGAGATCTAATCTATGGCTAATCCTTCTGATTTGTATTGCTTCTGCAGGCCACTGAAACATTAGCTTCAGATCATTTAGAGATTAGCATGTGTGCTCTGAGATTCTTAAGTGAGAAAGAGAGATGAAAAGCCTGGCTATATCTCAAATGTCACTTGGTTGTGTCAGAAGAGTGAGAGGAAGAATAAAAAGATATGAAGGGAAGATTTATGGGCGTATGTAAATTTTACACATTTTTTTCTGGTATAACTATGGGCACATGATGTACCAGCAGTGTCATTATTGTATTATTCATTCACATTCATCCCAGCAGTGTTGAATAACAGGTCTGCATTAGACACCATAGCAGTGCTGTCATTCACTCTCAATTGTCAATGTCTTTTCCTTTTACGATGTTTATGCATATCCTGCATTTAATAAAGCTTACATGTGTCTTTCTGTATATGAAGCTGTACGTTGTTCACCTTCTGAACATCCGTCACTTTCTCCGTTCAGTTAGTAAGATCATGTGTACCTCTCTCATGATGAGACTCTAAAGACATCAGACTGAGGTGAATGAACATGCTTTGTATCACTCTGATGAATTTATTGACAAGACTGCCTCAGGAACAATGGGAAAATGTCAGATTCACAAATGACAGCCTGCAAAAAAAGGCTTGTCATTCTACCATTGTGCTAATCTTTTTACAGAACACAATGGTTTGACGAGTATTGTGGTTTCATTAATGTGGCATTGGTTAAAAGAGAGAAAAACTGTGTGAATCTGTAGAGAAGTGTTTTGCTTGTTTCTCTTATGTGTCATGCTATTTTTATGTTCCACAAACAGGTTTGTGATTTTTTTACATTTATGTATTGACAAAGAATTTACCTATCCCTAAGCCCCTCCCCTCTAATGCAGATGAGCCAATGGCCCTTGTCTCTAAGTGGCTGTACTGCGAAGATATTCAACAGGTTTTACGCCTTATATGGGCATGCTTCCTGTCAATGGGACATTTTGGGTGGCTCTTACACCCCAGGGGTACAACTTACACCCCAATGTAATGTGTGTTCTTATAGAGCCTGATAGCCTCTTCAAATGTGGTAACCCGCACGTTTCTACGAAATCCTTGCACTGAGCTACGACCCGTCAAAGTTTGGCGCAATGTTAAGTCAATGGGTTTTTCCGGGTGTTTTTTCACCCCCCTATCGAGCACCCCTCACCCGATCACTTCCAAAAGTCATGGTACACCATTTCTCAATGGGCCGCTCGATTTGATGTATACATTCATGGGTCTAATGCGAAGAAAAAAAATCGGTATTTAGGTTTTGAATGGGAGTCAATGGGCCATTATAAGTATACGGGACATTTTGGGTGGCTCTTACACCCCAGGGGTGCAACTTACACCCCATTGTGAGTGATGTTCTTACAGAACCTGATAGCCTCTTGAAATGGTGTATCATCTAAATGTTTCTACGATATTTTCGGTCGGAGCTACGACCCCTCAAAGTTGGGCGCAATGCAGCGCCGGCGCTATGAATCAGAATCAGAATCAGAAGAGCTTTATTGCCATATGGTGGGGCATTTGAGGGCCGTGCCCCCCCAGTGGTCATTGATGCCCCTCCTTCCACAGGCCATGGCGTGGGCCAAAAAATATCCCTTTTAGTTATTCTTTTAATATTAAATGTGCAAACTGTAACTTAAATGAAATAAAATGAACGGGGAAAACGCATAATTTGGAGAGGTGGATAAACTATTTCTGACATGTGTTGCGGGAATATGGGCATTGTCCTTTTAAGAAGCATGGGGTTTGTAGTCCTGGCCGTAATGAATGATGGGAAAAGTAGTGCGGGTGCGGGGTATTCACGTATGTGAGAGAAAAGTAGCAGACAGAGAAAAGGAGAGTAAGCTGCTTTAGAGGTTTTGTTGTTTTCTTTATAAGTTCATGAAAGCACCTGGGAGTTCAAGTGATTGTCAAATGGTATAGTGATGGATGGAGCTTTCGCTGATGAGATTAAACAACGTGCTTTGTAATAACTTTGTCGGCTCATCATTGTGAGAAATGGACCAGAGCAAACTGTTACAGCTAACATTATCCGCGATCGGAGAGGCGGATTAACAAAAAGGTAACACATGTCAGAGATGGGTAAACTGCATTTATTTGCGTTTAGCCTCCACTACAGCCCTCCGCTGTGTGTGACTGTGCTGGAGTAGAGAGAGGGCATAACTTTACCCCACCCCTTTCTGCCTTTTATTATCGTCTTCGTGTGTGTGACTGAGTAAACTGTGTGCATAGGGCTACCACATAGCCTCGACTAAGTGACATGATATGGAAATTAACAACAACAAGAATAAACGAAATTAGCAAATAACAATTAATAAAAAAAAGTGTTTCGTTTTTTTATAGCATTTCTGCTGTGTTGGACTTGACTATGATGTCGCCACTGCGTCAAAATATTTCTCAAACGGCAGTGCACCCCCCCGCCGATGACCCAATGCCCCTCCAGTAGATCTGCTCTGGCACAGACTCTGGCGCAATGTTAAGTCTATGGGATTTTTCGAGTGGTTTTTTGCCCCCCTATCGCATCCCCCCCAAACCCAATCGCTTATAAAAGTCATAGCACACCATTCCCGAATAGGCCGGTCGATTTCATGTATTCGTTCATGGGTCTACGCCAAAAGCTGCGGGACAAGTAGCGTGCCAAACTTTTGGCGGAATAAGAATAATAATAAGTATGTTCGAATAACAATAGTAATGCTTTTTCAAAGCATCACTAATAAATGTTCGGTAGCCTACTACGAATATAAATAAAATTTTATGATTCGATATTTTTGCCTATATTTGTACTTGCAGTTTTATTTGTAAATTTGTAAATTGCGGTTAAAAACTCACTCCAGGGAAACAGTTTAGATTATTTTTGGCGTTTTTGCCTTTATTTATAGTACAGTAACAATGAGAGGACATGGAACGAAGTGGGTGAGAGGGGGTGTGGGATCGGGAAAGGACCATGAGCCGGGACTCGAACTCGGGTCGCCCAGAGCGCAACAGCGCCATATGTCGGAGCACTAACCACAAGGCTATTTGTACCGCTTTGTCAGATTTATGGTTTTTGGTTTCTTTAGCAACAGCTGCTCCATTACGTGCATCATACGCCCTTACGTCTGTACGACCCAGCGTCGTCTTTGCACATGCGCAAAACTTCCTACTTCGGTTTTTAATCTGATCAAGTGTTTACATGTCCTATCAAGCAGATTACAAATGATATAAACCACCCGTTACAATCCGACTGAAATTTCAGTAGGTTATATGGAACGTTTTCATTCGGATTGGACTTTTAATCGGATGACATTGGTCCATGTAAACGTAGCTACTGATTCCAGGTATCCTGAGAGGATTGGGAATGGAAATTATTTTATTTTATTTGCTAAACCTAAACAAGACAGCAAAATGTGGGTGCAGTAACCTGGTTCAACACCAATCCCAAAGAAATCGGTTGTCATACTCTCATTAATTTACAATTTTCTTGTGCTCAAGCAGAACGTTAATGTCATCATGTGCTTCAGCAAGGTATCACTGGCTAAAAATGGTAAAGTTAGTGAGTGCATGCTAACCTACAAACCTAAATTGCTAACTGTTCTCACGTCATGTTCATTGCGGGTCAAAAACACATAAACGAAGGTCTACGTGTCAGTGCCTCTCCATATTAAACTGGTTAAATGTAAATTAATTTAATCTTACCTTGCGGTACATGAACAGTGTTGTCATTTGCGATCATGACGACCGGCTTCTCCCAATTGCATTGTGATCTGTAAACCCTTGTTTCCAAATTAATCTTATCTACCATATTTATTGTAAAATATTTTATATATCCCTCCATGATATATTTAAGTCCCACTAGAATGCTCCCCGACGAGAGAGTGTGCAAAATGTGTGAAAAAAAAACTCTTGGGACAAGGCTTTCACACTGACAGCTCCCATTGTAAGACATTAGCGAACTCCGTGTGTTTGTCCGAATTAGCGACAGTATCATTAGCGATAGGTCAATTATGGGTACAATACATTTATAGAATAAAAGCCGCTCTTGATGTCATCACAACACTCATAATAGCACTTCTCTTGAAAAATGCATTAATCCATGAGCCATTCTGTTGAGTCGAGATCTGTGTTCTGTTCTGCTCTGCATTACAGTTCGTGCTGTGTTGCTCTGCAGTGCCTCATGTCAGAGAAAGCATACATTTATTTTTCATGCACCTGCAGTAGAAGATACTTGACTCAGGTGGTATTAAATAATATGAAGTTTCTAATTGCAGCTTTCACATAGATTATGTACGCTGTTGTTTTGTTGTACATGGTATTCAGAGAAACTCTTTCTTTGTTTTACGCACATACTAAAACGTGAGAATAAATTGGTGTGTGTATGTGGGTGGTTGACATATGTTGATCAGCTTTAGTGAAATGGCTGAATCATCTTTCATTAAATCTGCAATCCATTACACACCACTAATGAATTACACTAGGGCTGCCGTACATGTGTGTGTTCATGTTTGTATATCCCAGTGGGGACCTAAACCTGAATGCACACCAACACATGGGGACTCGTGTCACCGTGGGGACCAAAATTGAGGTCCCCATGGGCAAAAAAGCTAATAAATTGTACAGAACAATATTTTTTACAAATCTAAAAATGCAAAAAGTGTTCTATGATCTTTAGGTTTAGGGGTAGGGTTAGGGATAGGGGATAGAATATACAGTTTGTACAGTATAAAAACATTACGCCTATGGACTGTCCCCACGGGGATAGTAAACCAGACATGTGTGAGTGTGTGTGTGTGTGTACATGCCTGTGGGCAATGGTTGTGATTTTGTGTGTGTGTGTTGGATTAATGGTGCTGAGTGGCCATTTGTGCAGCCTAATTTACTGCAAGCTTTTTATCAAAAAGAGGCAAAGTGAACAGATGACACCAGATTATACCTGCCACATGAGACCTGTACACACTAGGGTTGTCACGGTACCATAAACATGTCTTACGATACTATACCAGCTGAAGTATCTCGATACCAAGTAGTATCACGATGCTGTGCCATATAATTCAAATCTTTACAAAAAACACAGATTTAGATTAAACATTTGTATGTACTAGGGATGTAACGGTATTGTAAATATCGGAAGTATCGCGATTTTCGGTACTATCGTGGTCGCATGACGATAGATCTTCCAGGCAGAGTGTAGTTTTATCAGCCGAATGGAGCGAGTTGAGGGAAGCGGGAACTACAATTCCCATCAACCCATGCGTGCCCATCATCCTCTGTGCTCTGCTGCCGCCCGCTACAGATCAAGTTGAGCGAAAGTGGCGGATGCCGCTAGTGGCATAGAAACGGATTTACAAATTGTTGAAGCTAGGGCTGGGCGGAATGACGGAATATTCCGTTACCGCGGAATAAAATGTCAACCGTAAGAGATTTTTCTATTCCGTGTATTCCGCGGAATGTAAATAAGTAGGCGTGGTTAACTCGGCGCTCTGCAAATTAGGCGATATTCTGAAAAAAATAATGAATTAATCCACCCGTAACAAATGAACGTATCAAACATTCTTTTGACCTTCTTTCAGTCTGTAGTTTAGTGATGCGCTCCAGTCCGGCGCGTTCTCTCTCACCCGCTGTGCTCGTGCAGGGATCTGCGCCAGCATTTAAAAAAGCTCATTCTCAACACGTATTTCAGAAGTCAGGTTGTTTTGAAAAGCTGTTAATAGTTTTATAAAGTTTAACTTCAGGCGAGCCAAGTTGAAACTTGCGGTGAAATGCGCGATGATGCTCGCGAGCGCGTGCACGAGCGCTTTGATGTGACGCGGTTCTACCTCCAGTTTTGGGAGACGCGTGAGGAGTCACCAGAGACTCGCAGTGCAAAAACAAGCCCGAGAATAAACAAACCTAAAGACAATGAGTCGCAACACACTAAAAGTGCTCATCTAATAGAGAGTGAAGAGCGATAAAGACCTACAGTACAGACCCCATGAACACCAGTTTAGTCATATACTGTACTCTCATTGTTTGTGCATATTCATACTTTACTGTTATATATGTTGTCTATCTTCCTACTGTATACATATGATATAGCCAGAAGATAAATATGAATAAATAATACATCTGATTATCAGAACTTCATTTGATATCTTTAGTACATTTTCATAACTTTCCTACATTTTAACTATGGTGAGCATTTAAATGAACTGTAATAAATAAATTAGTTAAATCAATCAATATAAAATATAGAATTATAATGGGAGATTGTTTCATGAAATATATATCGTTACCGTGAAATAAAATTACTCATTCCTTGAAATAGATTTTTGGCAATTCGGCCCACCTCTAGTTGAAGCTAAAGCGAATTATAAATCGCATGTGTGGAAGCATTCCGGTTTTCCCGTAACAAGAAACGAGAAAAGGTGACGGACAGACAAAAAACAAAATGCAGACACTGCCAGACTGCGGTGAAGAACAATTCGGGGAATACGACTAATATGAAGAGCCATTTGTTACATCACCCCGAAAAGTTTCAAGATGATACGAGGAGAAAAAAAAATAGCAGTGAGTGAAGCAGTGAATGAGGCGAGTACCTGACTGGTTGTGAGTTGTTAAAAGTTGACAAACAACTCAAACTTTTTAATTTTAATTTTTTCATGTTTCATGTTCTCAATTTTTATGTTATTAATTTTTATGCTATTATATTACTGTTCTTTGCACTTTAAAATTACCTAATCTAAAAATAATAAATGTGATCTTTGTTCAGTCATAGTTTAATAAACACTTATGCCACATTTTTCCAAGTCTTCATTTGTTTTGTTTTTTTTCCTGCACAAAATTCAATAAATATCGTATCGTAGTCTTCATATCGAGGTACTATCGTATCGTGAAATGTTCATACCATTACATCCCTAGTATTTACTATAGTAAACTGTATTATACTTTGCACTAGAATATGTTGTTGTATTAACTGTAGTAATTGGATAAATTGTAGCAAATACATTTACATTTAGTAAATACTATAAATACTGTAGTATACTTAAATATTTACTATGATAAGACTCAAAAACACTAGTATGAGTTTTAGTAGTTTACTGTAGTAAATACTAAAGTACACTAGATCATTTTTCACGTAGGAACTAATTCAAATGTTGGACAAATTTAATTGATACAGCAGTCTTTATAAAAGGAAATATTAGGCTTACTTTAAATGCAGAACTAAAACGGCCAGTAGGTGGCGTCAATTTTCCACTGAGTTAGTGAATCATTTAACCAACTTGTTCAAATCACCAATTTGAATCATTAACTCGTCCGAGACATTCAAAACACACATTCATTTTGGAGATAAACACCGCAAAAAGGCAGATGTAAGTGTTCAAATGAATATTAATGCGCATATGCAACATTAACTACGGTACTACCGTTTCGAAAATAGAGAGGCATCGCGGGTATTTTGAAGCTTTAGCATCGCGATGCTACCGTAGCACCGGTACACCGTGCAACCCTAGTACACACTGGCCATGAGAATTTAACAGATTAAAGTGATAATTTACCCAAAGATGAAAATTCTTTCATCATTTTCTCACCCTCTTGTCATTTTAAACCTGTATGACTTTTTTTCTCTTTATTTTTACCATTGACTTGCATTGGTTTTGTGTTATGGTTGTGTGTGATACAATAGAAGTGAAGGGGTACCGCCATTGTTCGGTTACCAACATTCTTCAAAATATCTTCTTTTGTGTTCTGCAGAAGAAAGAAAGTCATACAGGTTTGAAATGACTAGAGGATGAGTAAATTGGTTGAACTATAGGGTAACTATAGGGATTTTTTTACTGCAAAATTAACCGTGTAAGCTCAGTTCTGTTACATCAAGCATTTGCTTGTATCTACGTAACAGAGACAATCCACTTTAAGATCCACTTTAAAATCCACCAATTTCCCCACGGTGCAACATGATCTCACCATCTAACTTGGTAATACCGCAATCACTCCTTCCAAAACAGCCAGAAACCTCGGAGTCATATTTGATGAACAGCTGTCCTTCAATGATCACATTGCAAAGACAACACGGTCATGCCGATATGCCTTATTCAACATTAGAAAGGTTAGACCCTATCTCACTAAGCATGCGGCACAACTCCTTTGTCCAGGCCCTGGTAATCTCAAGGTTGGACTACTGCAATGCTCTCCTTGCTGGTCTTCCTGCAAAGGCTATCAAACCACTCCAGATGGTTCAGAACGCAGCAGCACGCCTCATCTTCCAACAGCCCAAAAGGGCTCATGTGACACCCCTTTTCATCTCTCTCCACTGGCTACCGGTTGAAGCCCGTATCAGATTCAAGTCAATAATGCTTGCCTATAGGACTATCACTTTATCTGCACCGGCATACTTTCACACCCTCCTACACCCCATCAAGAACCATGCCTTCAGCAAACCAGCGGCATCTTGTATTGCATTCTCAAAAGGGCAGTAAATCGATTTACCGCTCATTCTCCTTCACAACTCCTTCCTAGTGGAACATTCTTCCTAACTCAGTCCGGTCAACCACATCTCTCACAACATTCAAAAAACGACTTAAAACCCATCTCTTCTGTGAATACTTGACAGACAAATGAAAAAAACTAACCCTCTCTCTTTCTCTCAACACTAGTGGTCTAGCTTTTGTTGAAACTAGTAACTTTGTGTTGGCACCTATTGTATAATTGCTCCTGTATGACATATCGCTTATTGCTCCCTGAACTCTCTGTAAGTCGCTTTGGATAAATGTGTCTGCTAAATGACTAAATGTAAATGTAAGCTTAGCTCTCTTAAGATTCCTTACACATAATGGTTGATGGCTGATGAATCACCCCTTTTGGTTTTTCCCCACAGCGGTGTGGTTACCAACCCAGATCTTCCACCACTAGGCTAAACCACAATAAGAACACACAAAAAAACATGTGGTCAACATTTTCTATCTCAGGTGTTAGCCATCCACAAGTAAATCACAGCTTAGTTGATCTTAAGGGCGTGCGTCATACTGATGTTACAGAAATGACATGTATGACATCACTCAAAGTGGCGCAGGAAAATGTCCCACAACGTCATTAGCTGAGTTAGATTTGCTCCTATGTATTAACTCACTCACCCTGTGGAGCGTTTACAAAGTTCTCTCTCTCCTTGGTTTTTTATTCTCTTTTGGGAGACTTTGATGCTAAAACCAGTCAGGTCAATACCGGTCTCTCTTTCATCTATCTTTCATCTCCCTGATGTTCTCCACTCAGACGTGTCACTCCTTCACACCCACTCCCGCTCGCCTCATCTCTTCCATCTCTCTCTTGGCTAGCAGGTCATGAGAATGAGAGCAAAAGTAAACACAACCGATCAATTGAAAGGTGATAGAAGGGGCTGTTATGTAGGAGCATTATGTGAATGATTACTTTTTAACCTGTTTTGTATTATAGAAAGACGCAGAAAAAGCCATTACCGTGTAAACAGTGTTTCCACAGAATTAATAAATAAATAAATAAATTAATTCTGTAATTTGTGTGCGCTGGATATCCTCTGTGCAGTCCATTACATTCAAGTTTTATCCTTGTTTCCCAGCCAACACTTCACATGACCAGAAACTACATGGAGTGTGCAATCACAAAAAGTCCAGAGGACTGTCAGGACTGTCATTTTTATTATTAGATACTGTAAATCACTTGTTTGTTTATGATATACTGTATATGAGATCAGATGATGTCTACCATCCTCCGGATTTTCCCTAAACATCAGTGCAAAAAATATGAAATCATTCTGTCCGACATCCAGATGTGATTTTAGCCCTTCAGTCATGTGTCTTTTACTGATATGTCATCCTGCGGGTTTCTACCTCACCCCGTCCTACCGACTGTTCCTCTGTCTGACACTATTGATCAGATGACCCACCCACAGACAGCAATCTCTGTTTCTCTCTCTCTCGCTGTTATATACTATATCTCTAAGGTGACAGGGCAGGGTATCTGTGTACATAGATAAGGCCCCGTCTGGCTTTTGCTGAGATTGCACAATATGGGATGAACAGAGAGGAAGAGTGGGAGTGAGAAAGGGCATCTGCAAGGTGAACAAAATGAGGTGCGGATCTCATTAGACATTCAGGAATGCCTAAAGATCAAAACCAGCTGAGATGAACACATTTACAGAAAATGTATTTCCTGACTGGGGCCCGACGACTGTATATGACAGCACATTAGTGGCATTATGCTATATAGAATATAAGAATAAATCTTACTGGCAGGGTTTTGACCAGATATGTTGGAAAGTGTGTTTTTCTTTGAATGAGAAATGCAGGTTCAAGATCAGGGGGTTCTGGATCGATGTTTGATTGGATTGTCAGTTGTAGTCAATAGTATGTTATGGACAAGATCTCTTCATTCCCCTTTTCAGGGTTTGTACGGGTGCTGGAAATCCTGGAAAAGGATTGATTTTTAATGCAGTGTTTTCAGGTTTAAAAAATGCTTGGATTTGGGATAAAGGGCTTAAAACTGCTTAAAATTTTAATTGCTTAATTTCATATCAAATCAGTATGTGACAATAATTCACTTTTTAGATAAAATAACTGAAAAGTTCTTATTGCGTTTGCCTTTCGCATTGAAAACATTCTGCTCGAGCCTCGCTTGCCGCTCTGATTCTGCACACGTGGCGGGCGGCTACATATGAAGAGTTCAGATGCAAAACCCTCCAAAAGCAACCTCCGTCAAAAATGAGATTGATGTTAAGTGAATGCTCTTCACACATAGTAAACCCACTAAATACCACCCTCTGCCCGGTCTGAAATATCTGGTTTTGCTGGAAGTAAATGGAGGAGCCTGATAAAAAATGCTTGTGAAAACTTATGTGAAACTCTTCATATGGAACAGACAACATGGGAGGATTGAAAACGAAATACAATTTATGGTTAAAACAAAGACCAAATCCTCGAGTAACCTTCTCCAAAGTCTGCAAAAAGGACATTTTTCTCCATGGGGAGTGAGCGTTTTTTGAGTCACATAAAATGTTCGCTGCGGTGATGGTGCATAATTTAAATACGAAATAGATGGAAGACAGCATGTATGGCGTCGTGTGGGTGAGCCATAACCCTAACCCAGCCATTGAAGAGGAGTGGACCAACATTCCACAGGCCACAATCAACAACCTGATCAACTCTATGCGAAGGAGATGTGTTGCACTGCGTGAGGCAAATGGTGGTCACACCAGATACTGACTGGTTTTCGGACCCCCCCAAACCCCCCCAATACAGTAAAACTTCACATTTTAGAGTGGCCTTTTATTGTGGCCAGCCTAAGGCACACCTGTGCAATAATCATACTGTCTAATCAGCATTTTGATATGCCACACCTGTGAGGTGGATGGATTATCTCGGCAAAGGAGAAGTGCTCCCTAACACAGATTTAGACAGATTTGTGAAAAATATTTGAGAGAAATAGGCCTTTTGTGTACATAGAAAAAGTTTTAGATCTTTGAGTTCAGCTCATGAAAAATGAGGGCAAAAACAGAAGTGTTGCCTTTATTATTTTGTTCAGTGTAATTCCGGCAGGTGTAGCTAATGCAAGAAATTTGCTATTTGCTCGATATCGGGTCAAATAATGAAATAATTGTACAGACACGAACAAAATGAAATAACCATGTGAAACAGTGTGTCTTCATTTTAGAATTCATTGATCCCTTTTCCTGAACTGCATATAAAAATCCTTATTCTTTAAAAGTCACATGTAACAAACACTCAACGAAAATTACATTGTATTTAATGCAAAACTCGTCTCAAATAGTTTCATAATTTCATTTTTAACACTGGGAAAACACACACATTCTTTCCCTTTCAGTGTTTTCTTTCTTGTCATAAACGAATACGTTTTATTGCAATATTAATATACCTTATGATAATTATGGTAATCATTATTGTTTATATTATTCCCTGTGATATTTTAATTGCGGTTATTATTGTTAATTACATTTATATTGAAGGATGCTTTATAATGTTTTAAAACTTTCTGTGAGGCAAATGCAATCCGTATTCTTTATATAAACATTCTGCTACTGAAATACTTGATTACTGTTGTACAGTGTCAACTGGTCAACATTTTACACATTCAAAATGATCCAAAAAATGATGCAATAACTCATATCTGTTATTTGTAACCGCTGTAAATGGTTGCGCATCTGTAAAAGGATAAAAAAGCGTTCAAATGCCCTATAAACGTGCCTAAAGTTAAAATCCATTGTCCAAGCACAATAAACTCATGAACCAATGAACAAGTGTCATTTTTAGTCATGTAACTGTTTCTTAATTGTAATGTACCACAGCCGAGTGCGCAGTTTGGGAAACCCGAGAGCTGTAGTTGAAAATCGCAGTGCAATAGCCAATGGACGGACCCCGAAGGGCATGTGGTCGCTGTGCTAAATAGCCCATTCCTCGAGTTATTATATAAATATTGTCATTATTAAAGTATTGTTTTCCATTGATTTGATGTTTTGTCATTTTACCATGGGTAATTTTTGTATTTTCGTATTTGTAAAAAGTCTTTACTCGATTTTACCACAAATATCAGGTAAGAAAACTATAACGGCCAAAGTGATATAGAGCCTATTCATTTATGAACGTTCAAAAGCCACGTTTTTCAACTAAAACAGAAAAAATATATATAATTACTGACCCATCCTGCCTTAGAAGTGGACTTTGAACTTGAGCTTGTGCATGCAAAATGTACGCGTCCAATGCGTGATACCTATGAGTTGTAGATGCGATGCGGCACTTTTCGTCCAGTGCGCACTAACGTTTTGAAGTCATAATGAACTGTTTGTGAAAAAAAGACAACAGCGAAGCCCAATGGATCATCTCATTATTTTAAAGAGTACACAACATGAGATCATGAAAATTACATTTCATGCAGTGTGTAATGTTGCCGTGTTTGAAAGTAAGCAGTCTGCCAAGTTGTAAATCCGAAGGTGAAAGAATAACAAAGTTATTGGCTTGGAAAAAAGGGAGTCGACTCTGAATCACGGAAACGAGTCGTCCCTAGTCCGATTTGCGAACCTCCGCGGATTTACGTCATATAGTCCCCGCCTATGTTTTGCTAGGACTGCCCATGAAAACTTCACTCTTCTCCCCCAAACACTGTAGCTCGTGAGCCTCATTTGCGGTAGACCAATCACAGCAGACTAGACCATCTGACCAATCACATCAGACTAGGCTAGCGGAAAGGAGAGGATTAGACAGATGAATTGTGGAACGAATCATTTGAGAGTCAGTCAAGAAGTAAGGTAAGAATAACTACCTATTATTACGAAATAATAGTATTTTTTACACCTTCTATGTAAAATAAACTTGTTGTTGGACACTCCATAAACCAAAGTAGGACCTTAAAAATCCCTAGTTATGTACTCTTTAAATATGCATTATATCGAAAAACAAATGAATGAACATCAGCTGGTATGTAAAAACCTGGCATGTAAAAAGTCATGCTTACTGATGCATCACCTCTCACATAATGGCCAATGTTTCGGCTAATGGAGGCCACAAAACCTAAAATAAATAATAGCCCAATAAATAAAGACCGAAAAAGTGACTAAAATTTAACTGAAACTGAAAGACAATAGTTTAAGCAGTTTTGTTGAATGTCAGTGTAGAGGAGAGCATTGCATATTTTGTATAAAGTTTCAAGCAAAGAAATGTAAGGAGGAAATTCTCCCCCAGTTTAAGAAACAAAATTCATGCCCTGCAAGCTCTTGCAAATGATTTTGGGAAGAATGTAAAATGGAGGCCTATTTAATTTGCCAGACAGTCAATAATTTAAGATGGGAATGTCATTTTAGGATCTTAGGATTTTAGCACAATATCATCACTTATTGTGATTAAGTATGTATACTGGAAAAGCATGAAAACACACATTGAAAGTACTTGAAAGGTGCTGGAATTTGACTTTGGAAAAGAACCCTGCCTTTTTTTCAGACACTAATCCTTCAAATTTGGAAAATTTGACCATTATCTCCTATTTTCCAAAATGCTTAGACCCCGTCGTTTGTTGCATACAGCAATATGTTATGTGTGCTTGTTTTCAGTGTGAATTTGATCACTCCTAATGATGGCTATCCATCTCACTCTGTGTTTCTGTGGTAAGTGGCGTCTGAGGTGGCGAGAGCGAGGAGACCAGCTTGAGTTAATTTGTCTCACGATGCTCGAGTCTGCCAGAGATGAGTCTGCGGTGTATTGACGCAGCCAGACAGAGGAGAAGACACATCATAATAACACAGACCAGCATCCCACAAAGTAAAGGGCACTTAAAGAGATGCTGCCTTCCAACCAGTGGAAGAAAGAGATAGTGACAAACCTGTGTGTGTGTGGAGGCGAGGCTGTGCGTCAACAGATGGTCTAGCTAATTGATCTATCATTATGACAGCTTACACCCCTCCAGATAGAACATCAAGCCACTCGGTCATCTCTCTCCGTCTCTCTCTCTCTGTTCATGTTTGCGTCTCTGCACATTTGCAGTTAATACCTGTTATTATTGCACAGCTGAGCCCTCAAAAGCCTCATGTATGAATGTGCTGCCATTGACTGCAGGGCACAATGACTGAAAGGTCGAGGATTAAAGATGTGTGCATGTGTGTCCGTGTCAGTTTTGTGAATGCTTGTCTGTGTGTGTCACGCTACCAGGTTGCTAAAGTGGATGTGATGAACACTCCGCAGTTGTTTAGTAGAATTGAAGAGCTGACCATTGCATGACAATCATGTGACAGTGTACCTTTTCAGATTAGTATTGAAAAGCTTACCCTTATTGCATTCTCTCTCCCTTTGATTTTCTCAGAGAGGTGGAAGGTGAATTGGAGGTGGTTTGGGAGGCAACTACCAGGGAGAGTCAGCGGTTGAGAGAGGTGGTGTTGAGGAGCAGTGGCACAATGGCTCCAGTCCTACGTAGCACTTTCAGCCAGTCCCCTGCCAGGATTCCCTGTGTAGAGGATCATTTGTCCAGCACAATCTTCCCTCTCTTCAGCACTGGACAGAATGGTGTCCCTCATCCTTTACACCGCAGCCCCATGTTTGAATCCGACTCTGACCAGCACCAGAATCCAGAATCATCTGATGAGAGTGAAAAAAGCAGGCAGGACTTTTACCTCTAATATTTCCATATTCCCTTAATAAGTGTTTTGAGTTCATGAATTCATTTTCATAATTTACCTGAATGCTTAATGTGTTTTCATGTGCTTTGATGCTTTATCTGTGTAAATTATAGGTTGCTAATAATGACTGTGATGTAGATGAGGAGGATGGTATGTTGTTTATTCAGTTACTGAACTCATTTTAGAAAGGATTTGTGACAGTGCAGTTTAAGGCGTGAATATGCAATAGCACAGGAAAGTCTATTACGCAAGCCACACGATGAATGGTAGATCAACAAAAATTTCTCATTTTCTCTCTCTCTTGGACTAAGGTCTAGCACAAAAGAGTGCACTGTCTAAGGTTGTCCTTCATTTTTCTTTGATAAGGACACAGTAGGTGCCACAATGTTCTAGGAAAAACAAACATAATTGCCATCTTGTTTGTGTATCTGCAGAATTGTTGCAGAGTTCTTTTCTAAAATATGTTGGAATAAACATCTAAATTTGGGAATGATGGGACTTTTGTATTAATGTTCAGCAGACTTGAGTTCAAACATTTTCCAAAACTCTGAAAAAAGTACATTCTGTTCGTGAGAAATGGTAACCGCGTTTGATTAGGGATTTGATCCAGAGATATTTTTGCCATTACAGGGAAAGGTACTATTGCAGGTGAATGAGGCATGACTTTTTATGGGATGATGTTAGGTTAATAAAACAGATGAACAAGGTTAATGTTAGGTTAATGTTCCCTTACAGTTATTTGTTTTATTTTTCCTGATTTAGGCAAAACCTCTTATTAGCTAGTCAATTAACAGTGTCACTGTTGTATGAACACCTGACCGCATTTAAAAGAAACACGCCTGTTTGACTAATGAAACATAATTAGGACAGTCCAAAAGTCTGCTTTATGAGACTGTGCTATTTTTGGAAGATTACAGCCCAGCAATCACGCAACACAACTCGTTCAAGACATCTGTTGTAACACTGGGTCACAAAACAAAATGCATGCAGCATGTGTGTTTGTGTGCTCACATAGTGTTTGTAAAGGTTAACGAGGCAGGGGGTTAGAAACACTGAACTTTAATATTCTCAGTGATAAAACTGTTAGCATGGATTATTGATAGTTAACACTACATAGGTGACCACATGCTGCACATTGAACTTGTGTTTGTTTTATGTGTGTGTTGGTGGTGAAATTATATTTATCAATTATTTGTTAATGTTCTTCATTGTAGGCTGTCCAATGACAGGACTCTACCTGCTAGTGGTTGAGTAAATTTCAGAGTTGTCACAATGAAGAACAGAACTGCATTGCTCTTTGTAGACGCTATGAATCATGAAAATATATTTTAGGATGAAATGTAGGCCAATTGTCTGCAAGAGCCATAACCTATCACAGGTAAGAGAAAGAAGACATTATGTAGTTGTGTGTGTGATAGAGAGAGAGAGAGAGAGAGAGAGAGTAGTTGCATGGCTATGAGTAGGTGAAGCACAGCTCGGCAGGGACCAGGCTCTTGTTTCTTTCACAGGCCCAGTGGACTTGGGTGACAGCAGAGAAAAATGATGAAGACATCCTACAACATTGCTGCTTTCTCAGAGTTCCTTCACAGAACTCCATGAAACATATACGCACACACACACACACACACACACACACACACACACACACACACACACACACACACACACACACACACACACACACACACACAGAGATGTATTACACCTTATTAATAAACACATCTTTCATGCAGAAAGATGCCCTAACCTTACACATACACTTTACATACACCTGTTGATGTTACTAGTCAAACTAAAACACGATTTATGAATCTTTATTTTCTTGTGAGAATCCCCTAAAATGTCTTTACAAGTCCTTTCTGACATTTTTATACCCACGTATAGCCAAAAGTGCACAGTCTGCACACTAAACCAAACATGTTTCAATCAAGTCTTATTTTATGCCTGTTCTCTTTTTTCATATACACTAACTCAGTTTTTCACTTTTACTTACAATGGGAATGCCATCTTCATTTAGCAGATGCTTTTATCCTAAATGTCTCTATAATAAAGTAGCACAATGTGCTGAATTTAGCCTTTATTGATTGTATCCTGTTTTTACTTAGTAAAGCTAATGGAAAAAGCAGTGCTGCCACCTGCTGGATATAATATTTCAACAAGGATTAAAAGGAGTAAAGCAAATAGTCTCATGGATAGAGTAACCCAAAATACCTTTTAAATCACATAATCCAACAATACCATAATATAAAACATGTCGTTTTGGAGAAAAACATAATGTTCACTTTTCAACATGCATTATAGGGTTTGTCTATTTAGATGTAAGAAAAACATCTGCGGAGACATGATTGACATGATCGTCTTAAGTTGAACTATAGTGTGAAATTGTGACTGCACATATTTTTATTCAAATCACATAAGCTACCATGCAACAAAATACCACAGTGCAATTATTGTCACTACTATGACATAATAAATAGCCTAGTTCTATTTTACGAAGTTTTTTTCCAAGTAAAACGTTTTCGAAATCTTCCTATTTTAATAGTGGTGAATTTTTTTGTTTCATATGAAATAAATATTGTTATTTTTGATATTTAATTGTCTCTTTTATTGAGTGGCAATTACAGAGCTTTGTAATAACACACCAGCATCGACTAACAGATTGATTGTAGTGGAATTTGTGCTCGCAAGCCACATGATTTAACTGTAAATGATGATGTACAAAGAAACCTCTAAATCTCAGTAACGGAATAAAACAGTGAATAATTGACCTATAGTCACTTTATGAGGTCAAAAAACATTTACAGAGGGCCACACTGTTATTATTGCACAGTTGTGCCTTCTGTTTATACTGTATGTGCAGTTTTATGGGAATTCAAGTTGTAAGGAAGATCAGCTGACTGCCTAGATTGCTATATTTCATCTGACACACTCTCAGAAAAGTACAAAGGCTGTCTGTACTCTTTTTGAAAGGGAACTGCCCCAGTGACAGATTTTGTGCCTTTTTTTCTGAGAGTTCAGCGTTAAGAAGAGTTTCTGTAAAGGTGTTATAACAGAGGTGCTTCAACAGAGAGACTTATTAGTCTGTGCTTTATACATTCATTATAAAGCATATGTGCAAAGATGGATGTCAGCACTTTTAAAAGAGGTCAGATATGCAGAAGATGCTGGAAAAGCAAAGAATGTGCAGGACCTGGATGATTTGTTGTGTATGAGGCTGTGTAGCTGCATTCAGAGAGCATATGATGAGCCCTGTCAAAAGCACCTACAATAGGAATACAAAGCAATGGAGGAAGGTCATCTGCTGCGTTCTGCTTTTTTACATTAAGTGAACAGCTGTGTACCACAAGACACCTTTCAGGGTTTTGTAGAGTCCATGTCTCGGCAGGTTGGTGAGTGTTTTGCCAGCAGGTGGAGGACTAGCAGCATATTACGCAGGTGGTCATAAAGTTTTGGATACAAACTGTCTCTTACTCTCTCGTTTCTGCAACCCCTTCATTTTAACCAAGCCTTATCAAGTATCTTTCAAAGAGGTGTTGTGTTGGTTAAAAGTTTCTCACCTCTAGCCAATCTTTGGACCCTCCTCCTGTCCTGCTTGAATCAGATAGTAGAATAACGTTTCAAGGTCCCACCCTCTTTAGTTGGTTATTCAAGCAGATGAATTTGGAAATGGATCAAAACTTGGAATATCTTCTGGAAAACGGATTGCTTCGCAGGTTTGTCTTTTGTGTCAGATAGGCTAAACATAGTTCTTGTGTGATGATGGAATTGGTTTAATTGAAAATGATCCTCACAGTAAACAGTTTGTTTTGCTAAAAGCAGCTGAAGCAAAATTGACCACATTTCTTTTTGAAAATGTATCTGTGTAACACTTTTGATGTGTTTTTATACTGTAAAGCTTTATATCAGCGTGTGTATAGATTGTGCTACTAGGGCTGGGTGATATTGACCAAAATTCATATATCTGTATTTTTTTGATGAAAGGCGATATCCGATATGTATATCAATATTTTCTACAAAGTGGAATAAATGTTTACTAGCGAGCCAAAGCCTCATGTGAGGTGTCACAATCACCTTTATTAAAATGGCTTGTGAAAAGAAATTCAATGACAGGTTTTTTTCCATATTTGAAAACATACAGCTGCACACCACTTGCTTAAAACACGTAAATTATAAACAAAAATTATAATAACTTTTTTCGTAAGGCACGCTGCGGGTAAAAGAAGCTTCCACCGTAGTCTCGCGTAGCCAGACCTTATCACCACTTTCTTTGGCCAAGGCCCGCCCAAGAGGCCACGTGAGTGACAATAAAGCAACCAATCACGTTTCGTTTTGTGCCGCGTCATTTTTGCGGGTGGTGGAAGAGATTTGTTGTGCTTTCTCCTTTTGACATAACCGTTCTATGGCATTGTTTACAGATCGCTTGTTGTTGCTGCTCATAAGATCTTTTAAATCCGAACCATTTCCAAATAACTGAACCATTGTTTTTATTTTACAAACCAGATCATCTTCTGCTGTGTGAACTGGCACTGCGGCTTCCTCCTTGTCATAAGCAAACTTGTAGAGCGGGCGTGCGGGGTCCGTCCGTTCGCGCGCAGGGCTCTCACTAAATCCTTGGTGTTTCGAGTCAGATCCGTGGGCGTGGCTTTGTTGGTTTTGACTAAATCCTTGGTGTTTCAAGTTTTACGAAACCTTTACCCTAACCCACACCCTACTCTAACCATCCTCTAACCATCTAAACTACCTTTGATTGTTAAAATCGCCTTAAAAATGCTGTTGCGTGATGACGTCAGACTCGAAACGCCAAGGATTTAGTGAGAGCCCGCGCGCAGAGCGAGAGTGCTCTGCTCACTCTTCGCATGGGCACGGCGCATGTCAGACACCACAGCGTAGGGGTGTTCGGTTCCGGGTTTTTTGGAGTCGACTCCGATTCTCGACTCCCACTTTTGGAGTCGATGGAATCGACACTTCGACTCCATTTACTGCTTTTCAAAACGGGCTCAAGAATACGAATATAAAATAAGTGAAGTAACTTCACAAGTTTGGGAACTTTGAGCTGGCAACCAATCTCTAGCAAATACATATGCATTTGTGCAACGAACACTATCACAGAGAGTTTTTTTGTGCTGACAGACCAGTTAATCCTTTCTGGTCTTAATCCGATGTGGTTTTCCATGCGCACGCAGCGCGAGGATATGACAGCCCAGGTCTAACCGTAGCTATAGACTTATGGTGAAAAAAAACATTTAGTTTCCTTTATTATTTTTAAAGTGCATCGATTTTTGAGAGTTACAGTTACACAAATGAATATGTTTTGTAGGACACCGCGTTTCATTGTTTTGAATTGAGGCTCCGTAAATGCACACTAAACAAGCCTAAAACATTTATTTATTTTCGTTTAAGGATTTATATATTCACCCTAGGCTAAATTCAACTTTTTTTTAAAAAAAAAGGAGAAAAGACGTGGGGCCTATCTTTTCTTAATGTAACTCATTGTCTTGTTGGGCATTTAACAATAAAAAGTGCTTTAAAAGATCAACATGCACCAACAAACATGTTATAATAATAACCCAACAACAAGAACTGAATTTATGATTTGTAACTCCTGGCTGTTTAAACTGGATGAAACGCTTTATAATTTTTTTCCACAAACTTGATTTTGATTTGTGTCCAGTTATGCGCACAGACTCACATTTACAGTAAGCATAACGCAACGCTTTCATTCAAAGCAACTCACAAAGTCTTAACAGCTGTTTAGAGAAATAAAAGCTTGAAGAGAGACAGATGAAATATAGGAGAGTTTTTAATAAAAATGTGAGAATTGAATGTGATCGGATTGAAGGTGAAGAGAAATATTGCGTGCCCTTTTGTGAGAGTACCAGGCATTTCATGCTCTGAATACCGCAGTGTTTTGGATCAGATGTAAACGTGTAGGCTACAGTCAGAGAGTGGACTCACCTTAAACATGATTTTTCAAAATGTTGTTCGTTGCTTTGCACCAATCACAAAGACAATTTAACCAATTTGAGTCAATGACAACATTAAAAATGATGGAGTAGACGAGCGTCGATTCCTGTCTTGGAGTAGATTCCGACTTTAGGGACATTAAGGGCGTTTTCACACATAAGGGTTCGTTTCGGAACCTGGTGCGTTTTCTCTCTTGGTTCGATTCGTTTAGGCATATGTGAACACGGCAATCGCGCTATGATCCGCCCCAAAACAATCACTCCGAGACCGCCTGAACAAGGTGGTCTCGACCCGATTGCAAACGAACTCTGGAGCGGTTCGGTAGACGTGTGAAAGCCATCCGACCCAACGGACCAGACTGTATCACAATGTATGATGGGTAATTATGTAAAGTTGCGTGACGCAAAAGGGATTGTTTTGCTAATGGCTCCCTGTAACAATGTTCAAAGTAAGGAAGGAAGGAGGCGGAAACCGGCGAACGTTAAACCAAACTTTTAATAAAATAAACAAACAACAAAACGAAAGTAAAGTGCTGACAGCTCCCACAGTAAACTGCCGGCCACACAAACACAATAAAACATAACATAAAATCCAGGCCTGGTTCTCTCTCGTCCTTCTCCTCCTCCTCCTCCTCTTATGCTTCCCGAGCTCCGCCGTGAGAGACGCGCAACGCGCAGCTGACGTTCATTATCACTCGCGTTACCGACCGGAAAATAAACAGATGCACTCTGACCAATCGAAGGAGAGTTTACTCGCACGTGACTTTTATTAACAAAGTTTGGTCCGTTTGGAAATATTGCCTTGTGAATGTGAACCGAACAAAAATAAATTTCAATGTTGTAGCGATTTAACCCCCGGTTTCGGAACAAAGCAATCGATACACAGGTGTGAAAACGCCCTAAGAGTCGAGGAATCGACTCTTTTGGAGTCGACTCCCCATCCCTACCACAGAGCCGCTTCAAGTCCAACACTCCCCATATCGATATTACCTTATTGTCTAATCCCGCATCGCGTTGAAAAAGTATATCGAATATATTTCCCAGCCCTACGTGCTACATAATGAACTATTCAGATAATGGCACTTTGATATTTTATCTGTATTTTTTCACTAAATTGTCGTTCTAAAAGATCTTATTGTTTGTTTAATACAGTAGAGATAAAGTGCATTTATTCAGTCTGGCCGCTCATAGATAAGACTGGATTGTGGATTTTGTGGGCGATGGATGAGGAGCAGAAAAAGATGACCACTCACAATGGAAGCGTCAGAGAGGTTGTGGAAGCCAAAAAGCAAGATCAGCCAAAAGCAGCAGCTCTGCAAAAAAGTGTAAGTATGAGGAAAATATGTCTTACTCTATATGGCCACACATAAGAAAGTGAAGAATTCTTTCCATCCAGAGAGTACATATGGGAGTTTGTGAAAAGTGTTCACTACTGTATGAGATACCTGGCTGGCAGTGCCATTACTATACTTTTCTAAACTCTCCAGTCCAAGTCTTGAGTATTCTGTTAATGAATAACACTGTGAATTTGCACACATAAGGAAGGTTGATGTGAATAACTTTTTCAAATTAGTTCTCCTGTTATTATTACTGTTGGAACTGCAATTTATTCCGACAAAGCAACTTGACAATATAAATATGGACCAAAGATAGAAGCTTCATCCTCCATGATACACCTTGTTTGATACAGTACTGTACAGTATAAACAAATACATACTGTACTGAATGAAAACCAAACTAATTTTTCTTTACTGCTAACCTTGAATGTGTTTCAGGTGGGTCTGTTAAGTGGCATCTGTCTAATAGTGGGAACGATGATCGGCTCAGGGATCTTCATTTCTCCTAAATCAGTTCTTGAGGGAACTGGTGCAGTGGGTCCAAGTCTGTGTGTGTGGGCTGCATGTGGTGTGCTGGCTACTCTGGGTCAGTGTCCACAAGCCGTGTCAGTGTGTTATACCCAGAGACCTTGATAAGCATACTAAACCGCCATCACGAGGAGAACAGGATGTTCAGGCAGATAACACCTCATGTATCATAATTTCTTTTATTTTTGTAGTAATATAATCTTTATACAATGTAACTTACTGTAAAAGGATTGCTTCTGAATGCAATGTTAATACAGTCTGTTTTCAATGTAAATACAATGTTACATGTATGTTAAAAAGTTGCATCTTTCTCTTGCTGTATCAGTTGTATCCCGTATTTAGTCATTTAAAATATCAAACAAAAGATTTTTTATCTAGTACTTACAGCTGAAGTTGTAGTCGAGCAAACTTGTGATGCCAAGGATTTTAATCACAAATGTTCACTCATTCAGAAACATTCGGTCACATACTGCCCAAATTCCCAAGACCGAGAAATCCTCTTTAGTTTAATACTGACTCTGCCTGCAAAAGACCTTTTGCTCATGTACTCACTGAACTCAACATGAACGCTGGCAAATACAAAGGTTTATATGAGCATGTGTGTGTGTGTGTGTGTGTGTGTGTACAGGGGCCCTCTGCTACGCTGAGCTCGGCACAATGATCACTAAGTCCGGTGGTGAATATCCATATCTGATGGAGGGTTTTGGGCCAGTGCTGGCATATTTGTACTCCTGGACCACAGTTATTGTGTTAAAGCCTTCAGGTTTTGCCATCATTGCTTTGAGTTGTGCAAAGTACGCCTCCACACCATTTTACCCAGGATGCACCCCTCCTCAAGTCATCACCAAATGCCTGGCTGCTGCGTGTATCTGTACGTACATGACTAGGCACTTATTCTTTATATTACACTACATGTTAAGCATGTTTGTTGATTTGTGAAAATATAAAAAAGAACGCATATATAAAATATACACATTTCTAGTCTCTAAACTAGCCGTAAACTTGTCTTATCTCAGTCTGTCTGTTCTCTTCATCAGTAATAATAACTGTGGTGAACTGTCTGAGTGTGAAACTGGCGTTCAGAGTGCAGAACTTTTTCACAGCAGCTAAACTCTTGATTATTGTCATCATTGTGGTGTCAGGGATTGTTCTGCTGGCTCAAGGTATCTCCACTATTTCTTTATCGAGCCCTTATATGACATTGAAAATGACAGTGTTTTTTTAATATTTATCCAAAATAAGAGACTGTGATAAATGCCTTTGATCAAAGATAATAAAACCGAGGTTTGATTATCTAGTGAAAGATTACTCCCGTTGTAGACTATGGCCAGAGATTAGATGTGTGTTCAGATATTGTGAGCTTTGTAAATGTTTAATGAAAACAATGATGAAAGAAAATGTGTCTTTTTATTGTGTTGTTTTAGGAAATACACAGAATTTTAAAGATTCATTTACAGGAGCATCAACATCATTTGGAGCAATTGGTCTGGCTTTTTACAATGGTCTTTGGGCTTATGATGGATGGTAAATTATTGATCATCTGACATAACTGACATATAATGGCATACAGTATACGTCTCACGTAACACACTTTAGGTTTGGGTTTGTTACATTTCTAAGAATGGCTTTATCACCATGAAGGTAGAGGACTAACAGAAGTTCTGAAGCTTCAGTTGGAAAAGATTACATCTATAATTAAATGTTACAATTATTGACTGAAAGAAGCTTTTATACTTTTTCATAGGAATCAGCTCAACTTCATCACAGAAGAGCTAAAGAATCCGTACAGGTTAGATTGCTTTGCTAAAACGTGTCATCTGTAATGCAACAAAACTGCATGTATTAACTATTAAATTTGTTATTTTAGTGTTAGTCATGAATGTTTATTGTGTTAATGAAAGTGTTTTTTTTAACAGGAACCTTCCTTTGGCAATCATTATTGGAATTCCCTTGGTTACTGTGTGCTATATACTTGTCAACATTGCATATTTCACTGTCATGACCCCTGTTGAACTTCTGCAGTCTCCTGCTGTTGCTGTGGTGAGTGTTTCTTGGATTTGGAGGTTTATTGGTATTTTCTGAGTTGTAATGATTTCCTTGTTGATCATGTTGAAATCATTGGATGCTTTACAGACTTTTGGTGACAGAGTGCTGTATCCATTATCATGGGTTGTGCCTTTATTTGTGGTCTTCTCCACTTTTGGTGCAGCCAACGGGAGCTGTTTTACCGCAGGCAGGTTAGGAAAATATAATAGAACACCTGTTCCCCTCTTGATTTGGTTCCCTATTTTATGCCCTTGTGTTTGCTGTCGCGTTTTTGCTTGTTGACCCTACCATACGTGTGCTTTGTACCTCACCTTGTGGATTATTACCACGTCATGTTGGATCCTTGTCTTGTCTTGTTTTTCTAGTCCAGTCAAAGTTTTGTGAGTGTTTAAATTTAGATATCCTGTTTCTTGCTTTTTGCCCCCTCGTGGGAAGTCTTTTGTTTCTAGTTTATATATTAGTTACGTTCTTGTTTTACTCCCCATTGTGGGCTTTTGTTTTGAATTATAAAAGTTTGTTCATTCGTTACCGCTGCCTGCAATTGGGTTCTCCTCATGCATTCATGACAAAGAATATTTAATAAATATACTGTAACAAGGATAAACATTGTTTGTGCCTAACAAAATCTTTCACTGTGTTCAATGAAATTAGTTGTCTGGGTCTAACTAACTTACTACCTGGTGTACATCTGTAAGGTTAACGTACGCAGCAGGACGGGAGGGTCACATGGTTAGGATCTTGTCATACATCAGTGTGAAACGCTTCACACCTGCGCCAGCTCTCATGTTCAATGTAAGTTCCATTTAATATTGCATTCACAAAGACGTAAACTCTGTTTTGCCAGTTTACATCACAGATACTGTATGGCACTAAATAGGCTGGCAAACTACCAAGGCTGTATTAGAATTTCATTACACTTTTTATTAACAACACTGTGACTTATTGTCAAACTAAAACAGTAACAATTTTTTGTTTTTTTGTATTTGACTTGCAGGGCATCCTGTCAATTATCTACATCATCCCAGCAGACATAAACACCCTCATCAACTTTTTTAGTTTTGCTAAGTGGTTTTTCTATGGCCTCACATGTGCCGCACTCATCGTTATGAGATTCACTAGAAAGGAGCTTCACAGACCTGTAAAGGTTAGAGACATAATTTCTCTAATTCTCTAATTTCTGTATTTGTTTACATTATATATATTGTCTATATACCGTACACTTACCAATCACAATATTAAAATCACTGCCATGTAAAGTAAGTCAAATGTATTATATTGTCGTTTGTCAACTTTTAACAACTCACAACCAGGTACTCACCTCATTCACTGCTTCACTCACACCTCGCCGCATTCACTGCTTCACTAACCTCACTCACTGCTATTTTTTTTTTGCTCGTCGTATCGTCATGAAATGTTTCGGGGTGATGATGTAACAAATGGCTCTTCATATTAGTCGTATTGCCCGAATTGTACTTCACCGCAGTCTGGCAGTGTCTGCATATTGTTTTTTGTCTGTCCGTCACCTTTTCTCCTTTCTCGTTTCTTGTCACGGGAAAACCGAAATGCTTCCACACATCCGATTTATAATTCGCTTTAGCTTCAACAATTTGTAAATCCGTTTCTATGCCACTACCGGCATCCGCCATTTTTGCTCAACTTGATCTGTAGCGGGCGGCAGCAGAGCACAGAGGATGATGGGCATGCATGGGTTGATGGGAATTGTAGTTCCCGCTTCCCTCAACTCGCTCCATTCGGCTGAAAAAACTACACTTTGCCTGGAAGATCTATCGTCATGCGACCACGATAATATCGAAAAATACTCTCGATACTTCGATATTTACAATACCGTTACATCCCTAGTTGTAGGCAAGCAAAAATATTAGTGACTTTGACAAGTGCCAAATAGTCATGGGTAGATGACTAGCAAGACTTGTGGGGTGTTCCCGGTAGGGCTAGCAACGATTAGTCGACATTATCGATAACTTCGACAATAAAAAAAATTGTCTACAAATAATTTTGTTGTCGAGTAGTCGTTTGATTTCACAATGTATTTTAAGGGCCCACAAGTGGTTTTACCTGTGGGGTGCTGTAGCGCGACTATCCTTCGAGAGGCAACGCAATAGAAGAACATGCCACTTGGCAATGCAGCTAGAAGGGATACAGCTATGGCCGGAAGTGGCGCGTAATCTCGCCATATAATTAAAATAAATTGCATTAGCTAACCCCTACCCCAACCCTAAACCTAACCTTACAATATTAAAAAACATATTAATCAAATGTTTTCAGCATGACACAAATTATGCGGTATTGAAGTGCGCATGCCCAGTGGAGGTAGCTGTATCCCTTCTAGTCAAAACCAATGCAAGCTGAACTAGCAGGGCGGTCTAGCTGTGACGAGTGCCACAGAGAAATTTTTGCATCTTAAGCCTATTTCGCCTAGCATATAAACACATTAACCCACATTCAGTCAGTTTATTGAAAGGCACGTGTGTAATGTAATGTGACAGGAGGAGTGCATCCTTACTGTGAAAATGCATCCAGAGTCACAGGGCAAGCGTTTTGCAGTGAGGGAGGAGGAAATATACTGCAAACTCTTTCTTGACCCCCCCCAAAACATGTTCTCTTAGAAGCTGAATTGTATCATTTAAAATGCTCCATCTGTACCTGCAAAGGAGGATTAAACATCCCGGCTGAATAAACAATAGAACCCTGCCCAAAATACCATAGAAAATGTCATGGGGTATGGTAATTGAATTGGTTTTAATGGAAACTATAATGGTCTAATGTCTATTGGTACGTGATGAATTCTGTTGGTGGGAATAATGCCCAAAACACACTGCAAAAAGGAGTTTTGTAAGGGTTTTAATGAAAAAAGTTTATGGTTTGTAATAGTATTTCAATGGAACCATTCAAATTTCCATTTCAAATTTACACCAATTCTTCATTACACATAGTTTGCTGGTCAAAAACATACACAAAGAACGTAAAGTAAACCATTTATTTGCAATGCTTTCATGTGCTAACATTATTTTTAAATAATTTGCTAGCTATCATTTGAAGTAAGGTTGCATTTTTTATAGAAAATAAACATTGCAGTACCCCAATTTAAACTTTCGCGAAAATATAATTAATGAATGAAATCCAGTTAAACAAGACTGATTTTACTGACCTGGGGCCGGCTGCACCAGTTGTGCGTAAGTTACAACTTAACCTACTGTAGTTTTGACTTAAATGGGCACTAAGTTACAACTTACGCACTACAAAATATTTTTGAGTTGCACCATTCAACTTAGTTGAAGCGTAATGTTACGTATATACTAAATATTTACGGAAGCCTCCCGTCAGGAATAACTTTAGGAATAAAATAGCAGACTAACTGAATAAGCTCTTGTTTCACTCGACATTCTTCAATGTTTTACACACATGATCAGTGTTGGGTGTAACTCGTTACAAGTAACGTGCGTTACGTAATACGAGTATGTTTCAAGTAATGAGTAATGCAACGCAGTTACTTTATACATTTACATATCAATACTCGAGTTACTTTGTTTTTCAAGTAACTCGAGTTACTTTTCAGTCTAATCATTGATTTATATGAACATTTTTTTAACTGCAGAAGTGAAATTTTGAATTAAAAGTAGTGTAGACATGATCGCTCATGCTTGCGCAGAAACAGTCCCTAGTCAGACATAGGCAGTGTTGCCATGTCTGCAGTGCTGCAGTGTTCCGGCTTCGTTTTGTTACACAAATCTGGCAACCGTTGACACAGCGATGGGAGGCCAAGGCTCAGATGCGGAGCTATAGTGTGGCTGCACTCGCCACCATGGATAAAATGCCTGCAAATGCCGGTCATGCTCAATAGACAACTTTCAGACCGTGAAATTAGCGCGAGTCGCAACAGCAATCAATTGTCCTGCAAATGCCGGTCATGTTTGGAAGATAACTTTCAGATCGCGAAATTAGCGCAAGTCATGACACGCAACAGCAATCAATGGTTTCATGCCTAGTGAATGTAAACATAAGCTGTGTTCGACTGTTTGTGGCGCTGCACGCACAGACAGATGTGCAGATTTAAATGGGCATGGTCACTGTTAGAAGAAGGGTTGGGGAGTGGGCGGAGCATGGGAGAAAGAGAGGAAACAACTGTCATCTGTTAGTCTCCTCACCAAATACCAGCATATATACAACATAATATGTTAAATGTCATTTTCCCCTCAAAATAATATTATATAATATTAGTAATATATTATGTTAGATTAATCATAATTTCGTATAACACTATCGAGTTGTTTTGGCTCAACGAAGTGCTCAGCAATGCAAAGAGGATCTGTCATATCGCTTGTATATTACTTTCTTTAAATCTAAAAACACCCATATTTGCCAAAAATCCTACTTTTCCCCACACATTGTTATACGACTGGAAACGACTCTGCCGTCCCAAAAGCTCACCGGCGCCATCTTGTGCAACTAGCCGCGCTGTCAAAACATAATAAATATGGAGTGACACCGAAGTTAGCAGTGTCAACAGTAGGCAGAGCTCTGATGAGGTGGAGGACTACTGGTCAGGAAATATTTTAAATGTGTTTTTCAATGAAAATAAAGGTGTGTTATAGGCTATATAGGATTGTTAAATGCATTACAGTGTTAAACACTAAAGAACAGCAAGGTCTGGAAAAGCATGAGCATCAGTTAGGTGAGAAAAAGTAACGCAAAAGTACTTTCAGTTACTTTCCACAAAAAGTACCCAAGTAACGTATTTCGTTACTTTTTTATAGAGTCACTCAATATTGTAACTAGTTACTTTTAAAAGTAACTTTCCCCAACACTGCACATGATAATGCTGACATTTACAGTCACTTACCTTTTAAAATAGAGAACATTATGTGATGACATTTAATTTTTGACTGCTCTAACACGAACCGTCCTAGCGCGCCTCCGTGTGTGTATATCTGCCTGTGTTGTGCACGTCAAAATGAAATAATCTTCTGTTTCTGTCAAATAATTGCGGTTGGCCAATGAAATCACCCATATTGCATGTAATTTATTATTGCATTAAGTAGGCTGTATTGTTTTAAACAGTATTTGTTTATTAATCTACTTTTAAATATGTTATTCATGAAAGGTAGTATTCTACAGTATATACAGTTATTATGTGAGGTAAAATAACTTTAAATCAAGAATGTTTTGAAATTCACAACATTTCAACACAACTTTTTCTCATGAATTTAAAGGCTGCTATTGGACTGTTGAAGGTAAACGTCATATTATGCGACTACGCATTACTTCACGGAGAGCTTACGAACTAGCTACGTTTTGCCTTAAGACCAAATGGTGCAACCGAATAACATACAGATTACAGATTTAGTTACAAAGTAGCTAGTACTAGCTAGTTACTAAGCCTCTAGTGTGGACTTTACGTTCACGTTTAAGAAAGAACTTACGAATGGCTGGTGCAACCCTACCCTGATCCTTCTGCTCGGTATGAACTTCCATGGTACACAGACAGTACTGTACACTGTCACGAAGCGAGAGGTTAGCAGCTGTTCAGCTAATAGCGCTCAGACTGTTTGCGTCAGTGCGTCAGCGTATGACATCATATTAACGCGAGAGTAATGTTCTCACGTTACTTTCAGTGCATATACGCTAAATGATCTGCGCAGCACTCCGTAAACTCCGACACGCATCTTAAAACTGCTTCGCACAACAGAGGTGGCCAGATAGGTGGCCATCCATCATTCAGGGGTAGCCGTGGCCACCCATGATGGCCACCATGTAGCTACGCCCCTGGCTGTGGTAGCCTATATTTATCTTAAAAAAAAACATGTAATTGATCAGTCTTTAGAATCATTAGTTATTATTAGAACCAGTGGTGTAGTCCTAACAAAAAAAGTGGTATACTATACAACCATAACCCCGACCTCAAATGGCCAAAAGACAGGGGTCAGTATGTTTGTTTTTGTTTTTCTAGTAACATATGACAATTATTTTAGTTAAATATTTATGCATAATTCTTCACTTATGCTTTGAATATGAAGTTATAGAATTGGAAAAAAATAAGTTGGTGGAAAAAGGTTGCAAAAAACGGGTCTATGCCAGTACTGTTGACCACAATACAATATTTTTTACAAAGCATCACATCTTTTTAACACATCACATATACAAGATTATGTAAAAACGTATGAAAGATTTTACAGAATACAGATGTAACCTTGTCATCACTGCCATCTCTGTGTCAATACTTGTTAATAATTTAAGGGGAAGATATTAATGTATGAAGTTAACGTTGTGGTAAAAACAGACTACATTATTTTAAATGTAGAATTAAATGTATAACGAGGAGGTTTAAAACGACTGTAAAGGGAACGAGGATGCTGAGAAAATGTAGGGATTCTGACTTGTGCGATTTTAAACAGTACGGCTATGGAAGTGCTTTGTTTTATTTCATCGTGTGTCATTTAAAGAAAACTGGAATTAAAAGTTTTGACAGATATCAAAGATTCGCGATGCACTGCAATATCATAAAGAGATAAAGTAGCACAAGAGAACATGTGAATTCAGTGTCAATCTCACTCGAGGAGGCCCGGAACAGATGAGAGTAGCCACTGCCGGTGAGCGCACTTTAAACCAGCTTTGACAGTTTTATCAATATTACCTTACGACTTCAGCGGGACTCTTTCAGTCACTTACAGGACGAACTCCTCGCTGGCGCGTTGCCAACACTGAAGATGATGCGCTTGACGTGGTTGTTGGAGGTAGGGCCGCAAGAAATATTGTGAATTTTCTTAAGAAATGCACCAATTGTATGTGAACGCGATACAGTTAAAGGGAAAGCAACCACAAAAGCAGCTTGGAGACGTTAAGCAGGAGAACAAGTGGGTATATGCTAATATAGATCTTTAGAAGTCGTTATACGCAAACAAAGAAGTGAAAAAAGTAAGCATACGGCGTATGCGTGCGTATGGCCCCGACTGTATGTTGTTGGATGTTGTATAATTGTAACGTTTAATGGTATGGTGATGTACTGACTTGGTTCCCTGTATGGTTTTTACATCATTAGTTGAGTTTTTCCTTAAGAAAAAAATCATTTTTTACATTTACATTTATGCATTTATCAGACACCTCTATCCAAAGCGACTTACGCATTCAAGGTATACATTTTTAATCAGTATGTACTCTAAGAACCTACTTTATATATCCAAATAAATTGATATTGAATCCATCTCAATTCTGGAAAAAAATTGCAAGCTTAGAAATCAAACTGTGAAATTTGTCAATGCCCTGCTTTAATTAAAACGCAGTAGCAACAGTTTGACTATTGATGGAAGACAGAAACCTGAAGGAAATTTCTCCATCCAGCTGGCTCGAAGTTCACTAAAAAGCTATTTTCAAAAGCTGAAATAATGTCCTTGTTTTATTTATTAGTTAAAATAGGTAAAACTC
This sequence comes from Triplophysa rosa, assembly GCF_024868665.1. Classification (NCBI taxonomy): domain Eukaryota; kingdom Metazoa; phylum Chordata; class Actinopteri; order Cypriniformes; family Nemacheilidae; genus Triplophysa; species Triplophysa rosa. The sequence goes on from NC_079890.1 coordinate 22,361,603, forward strand.
AATATTAATTCAATAAAAAATCAAATTGATTAAACCTCTATGGGATGTCTGTAGCCCCATTCAGAGGTCTTGTGGAGTCCATGTCTTGACCTACACAATATGAGGCAGGTGGTTTTAATGTTGCGACTGTGTGTATATTCTTTTCTATTTTGAATTCTATATAAAATATTGCAGATAAATATATCACAGGAATACATACTGTGAGGGATAACACTGAACTCTCTTTTGTTTCTCACAGATTCCTATAATCATTCCGTTTGTGGTGGTGATTGTGTCTTGTTATCTGGTTCTTGCTCCCATCATAGACAAGCCTGAAATTGAGTATCTATACTGCACGGTGTTTATAGTGGGCGGTCTTCTTTTATATGTACCCCTCATTCACTTCAAATTCAACTGGACCCGTCGCATCATGAGTAAGTACAAGCTGGAGATTCAAGAAAATTGCAGTAAAATGTTAGCATATTTTCTAAATATGTAATAAAAAAGTTTGTTTTGACCCTTGATTCTTTTTTACTGAGGAACAGAAGCCTTTTGTTTGTATGTTTTTGCTGAATAATACATTATTTTTAAGAAACTATTTAGATTATGGCCAGTCGTAGCATATGTTTTGTTTATTTCGTTTATTTTTTCCACTTACAGTAAATGGCTTCTCTTTCTATATGTAGAACTAAATTTCTTAATCTTATCTGACAACTCTTACAGGGCCACTCACCCTGCACCTTCAGCTGCTACTGGAAGTCGTTCCACCTGAAAAGATTAAGTAGATTTCATGTATTTTGTATAATTCCTAATGTCAAGGCCATATACTGTATTTTGCATATATTAACATTTTTATTTTAACCCTGTTAGGCATGGTAGTCATTACAATGGACAGCTATTCAATAGTATTTTTATTGCAAAGGTTTCATGTCAACCACTACAGTGGACACTCCATAGACTTCCACCCAGTGGATAAAAATTGTAGCTGCAACCAAAATTCCTGACCCTTGCCAGAAAAAAAGGGGCATAAGGAATAATATGATTGTAATTTCAGTTATTGATTTTATGTAAGAACAATGTGTGCAGTGTGTTGGACATCTTGCATCACCAGTCCCATTGCTTTAGCATTGTTGTTTTGAATATAAATAGTTTCAAGTAACTTTTTTTGTTTCAAGCTTTTTTTGTAAACCACTTTATCATTGTGTGGCTTACAGGGTATTTACTATAAAGATTGTGCAAATTAGTTCTATTGTGAGTAGCAGTTACCGCCTTTATCATTCTTTTGTTAAACACAAGTAGCCTACGCAAAAGCACAAGTGTTATTTCTACCCTTATGAGTATTTCATGGACTTAAGAGCAAATTTAGTTTGTTGTGGAAATGTATTTTGATAAGATATAGTATTTATAGTTCCACAATACACAGTTTTTCTTAGACCAGAAGTGTTTTTAACGGCACAAAGTATTAAAAAAACTTTTTTTTAACTTGACCGTTCAGACACATGTAAATAACATGCATAAAAATACATGTAATAAGCTAATTCTATTTAATGTCTGGAGAATAATAAAAATCCTAACTCATAATTCATGTATTCCAGGGTTAAAGAAAAATGCAGAACACTTCAGTCTCTAAATGCATTATGTCCAGTTTATATAAACAGGAGCTGTATGCAAATGTTGTTGTATGCAGTACAGACAAGCAATTTTTAAACTGTTGATTGACTGAGATTTTGCTAGACAGATGTCTTCAATAGAGCTGTTAATTAATCCTGCTTGTACTGTCCCAGGTTGAGAAAGCGCTCCGGCTTGAAGTGATTCGCGCAAACAAGCAGGTTTTGACTTATGGTTTCTGAGGGATTTCCACTAAAAATAAAATAAACCCACTACTCTCTTGTCTCCTCCAAGGTTGTGACTCTAAATAAGGATTTGTGTTCTTCTGTGCAGCCAAAGACAGTACACTGTTAAAAAAAATGTAATTTTACAGGTAATGGTCTGTATTATTTTACAAAATGTTTCCTTGTTTCCATTAAAAAGTTAATGACTGTTATTTTATGGATTTTTGCTGTACTAAAAAAATACTAATTAAATTATGATTAATTTCCTGTAATTTTACAGAAATATTATGTTTTTTAAAAAGCAATTTATAGTATTTTTACAGTTCCCAAAATGCAATGAAGTAATAATTTATGGATTTTCTCTGTAAAAAAAATGTAAAATTGCAACTGCTTTGTCATTAAATGCAGTTGAAGGTCATTATGTATTTAGGGTATTTTAGAGGTCAACTGCTAGACACAAATGTAATTTATTTTGACATTTATTTTTGTTCTCACCTAAACAACATACAACTTTGTATATAGTTACTTAACTTAAATATAGTAAACTGTAGTAAAACTGCTAGATCCTATTACGTTTTTGAAACTTTGCCTAACATATTAAATATTAAAATAAAGTATTTACGTGTGCAACGGTTATCAATTCACTATAGCTAATACAACATACAGTATTTTAACAATTTGTAATAATTTCTGTAATATATTACAGTACGGCAGTATTTGTAATTTAAACAACAATATTGTAATTGATCTGCAATCAAATTTATAACTCCTTCTGGGCATATATATTTTAGTTGCGTAAGACTTCCATCATCCAATCAGAGGCTGCAAATTCAAATTTGGCGCACTTGCGTCGTAACGGCTGTGAGTGGCGGTACTAGTTAGTGATGGGAAGTTCGGATCATTTTACTGACTGGGATCTTTGAGTCTCGTTCAGCAAAATGAACGAATCTTTTTTCGAGTCATATCGTTCATTTTAGCAAAATATAATTAAGATGTTACATGTTACTTTCCTAACACATCTACTACTTATGCAAACGTTGATCACATTACAAACAATACAAAACTATAATGCTATAAGAAACAGAAAAGATTAATTCATCGTTTACCTGGGTCTTTAGTCTATGATTAGCTCACCACACCTCTTATCTGACAAGTCCTCGGGTTTGACGCCTTCGTTCATCACGTGACAGCGTCGTAAGCTAAACCAATGCAGTCAGAGCCGGAAAGAGAATTGATTAGTTCACCTCTCGAGTCTTCGGGTTTGAATCGTTCGTTCTTCTTGAATTCCAGTACAGGACCCATAGAATGTTGCGCAATGCGCATGCGCGACTGAACGAATCACACCCTAAGACGACTCGTTCTTCCCGAGTCACATTAAAGATTCGTTCAAAATGAACGAATCGTTCAAGAACGACCCATCACTAGTACTAGTGCGAGCAGCAGAGCCAGAGCGGGAGTTTTCTAACTCCAGTGGATTACTATGGTAGCCAAGCCAGGCAGGCACCGCGGGAAACATCTCTGAGAACAGCAGTGAGCAGTAGCGTGCGAGTGACAGTGAAGAAATTTCTTCCTCTCCGATGGAAAATATGACATGTAGGCTACATTTAAAGCGCCAATCCTTTTGAAACTGAGAGGAAAACAACGCGCCTGCTTCACTATACTCGTCACAATGTCAGTCAGAGCAACCGACCACCGGATGATGTAAGCGTTTTATAACACATTAAAACGATTATTTTATTATTTCATGTTGTGTGCTGCACTTTTTGTCTTAAAGCTAATTGTTTGCACTCTTTTGATAAACTTGGAGGCCTAACGTTACTGTAATGTTAGCTATGGTTAGCTAAGGAGTAACGTTAACGTTAACGTTAGTACATATAATACAGTAATTTGTGTTCTCAAGATAAAAAAAATTTTTTCTTTTCAGAGACGTTTTTATGAACGTTTTTGGTTATAGAAATGTGTTTCCGATCCAGATAGATGATTATTTCACCTGTAGGTAAAGTTACACTGCAAAAAATGACATTCTTGCTAAGTGACAACAAATCTCACCCCATTGGCAGATTTTTTTTTTCTGTTTTTACCGTAAACGTACTTAAATTCTTATATAATTTTACATAAAACAAGACTAAGGCCTGGTTTCAAAGACAATGCTTAGCCTTAGCCAGGATTATGCCTTAGTTAAATTAGGCTATTTAAATTGCTTTTATTAAAATGCAATAGAAATTTTACTTTCATAGCAATACTCTAACGTTATATCTTAATTTTCTTGTTGATGTTTTGTATGTCTATCTGTGGAACTTGTGCTTTGTATGTGTAAATGTTAATACAAACAATTTATTTTTAATATTTTATTTTCAGGTTCTGGGGAGCTAATGCTTGTGATAATCTACAGCAGATGAACATGACAATCCAGGTATGGAAACAATTGGACCGTTTATAATCTAAAATCTACCTTGGACGTGTGAATGTAATACAATTTATTTTAAATATTTTATTTTCAGGTTCTGTGAACTACTGCTTTTGCTGATCTACCGGAGATGACCATGACAACCCAGGTATGGAAAAAACTGGACTGTTTATAATCTAAAATCTGCTTTGTACGTGAGAGCGTAATACAATGCATTTAAATATTTTCATGTTCTGTTGATCGCCTGCTTGTGCTAATCTACCGCAGGTGACCATAACAATCCAGGTATGGAAAAGATTGGACTGTTTATATTCTAAAATCTACATTGCCAAAGACGGACAAGTAATTTGATTCCATAGGATTGCTGTGACAGTGGCAATAAATTAAATTTGATCTACACTGTATCATTTTCCTATAATATCCATTATTAATCATTTGTGTTGTCCTTGTGGGTCCACTGTGATTGTGCAAGATTGGTTATTGCAAAAGTAACTCTTGGGAGGTTTTGCTATAAGAAGGTAAACTGAATATAGTGTATAATGTACATAGAGATTTGCAGTCAGTCTAAGTATTTTGCTGCGACCGTTGATATCTGAAAAATCGGTTTACCTGATGCCATCTAAGATGTATGTTTTTCTTTCTTCAGCAGATAACTTCAGGATTTTTAGAAGGCATATAATGACAGTGAGCGGGACCAAAACTCTGACAATCCAAGTCACCTACAGGCAGCATAAGTAATCTATATGACTCAAGTTGCTCAAATAATGTCTAGATGTGTAACGAATACCTTGCATGTACAGAGCTATGTTCTGAATCTGATATACTCCGCTTGTATTCCCACTGTTAGATGAACATTTAAAAATATATATATGTTTGCATTTCCCCAGAATGTCTTTTTCTGTTTCATTGAAGGTACAAAATAAAGTACTGTTTTTTAATATTGCGTATTTATTTTTCATGTAAAGAATTTAACAGGAAATTATTGTAGGCCTGTGACCTGAGAGGTTCATTATAGATTCAAATAACTGCTAATTACTTTTAATTAACAGTATTGTAGGTTTTAAATGTAGCTACTTTTGGTGTATTTTAATAATATATATCTTTATTATAACTGGTAACTGTACAGACATTTGGTTTTTATTAGTAGTTTCTTGTTATTATACATTTAAAATGTTTTTTAAAAGTAAATTCCTTTGTAGATTGACAGAGAAGCTTAATAAAATTACTTAAAAATTCCTAAATTTACAGAGATTACCCTGAAAAGAAGTTGCTTTTTAATGTATTTTGATATAATTTATCTGTTTTTACACAGTTTAATGAGCAATTATCAACAGTGCTATACTGTAATTTAACCAATTTTGACCGTAAAATTGGCTCTGTATTTTTACAGTTTATTTCATGTAATTTTGTGAAACAGTTTTTTTCCGTAATTTTACAGAAAATGTCTGGAAACTGCTGCCAGACTTTACCGTTTTTTTACAAAAAATTTTTAACAGTGTACATTTAGCATGTTTTCCGGTAACGTTTGCCATGACGTCACCATTGTCGCTTGTGAAAACAACAATGGCGGCAGCGCTGTGGGTGGAAACATGGGTGATAATATTATAATAAGATCCACTTCCTACATCAGAAGAGGAGCGAAATCTGATCGGCTCGATTTCTCACACGCTTGCAGAGAAAGCCTCACCAAAACAAAGTTACTGTGTTGTCATTTTTCACTTTTTTCTGAGTTGGTAGACGCACCAGGGACGCGATTATAGCACTTAAACACAGAAAAGGTCAGATTTTTATCCGATGACTCCTTTAAGAGAAATATCCATAATGACAGCGCTATTAACATTAATGTAACTTCCGTTATCCCTTGGCTGCGCATGAACCAGAGGCTTGTTTTTTTCGGCAAATGACAGTGACTCCCGCACAGAGGAGACGGTATCCTATTGGAACAAAACGAAAAATGCTGCGTTCGCAGCCTGCCCTGCATCATTTGACGGAAAAAACAAGCCTCAGGTTCACGCGCAGCAGAGGGATAACGGAAGCTAGATTTCTCTTAAACAAACGCATGAATTCACTTCAGAAGACCCTTGTTAAGACCACGGAGCTGTGTCGAGCAGTTCTTTCATCGATGGATGCGCTTTTTGCAGCTTCAAAAATTGCCCCTCATTAACTCCCATTTTACCGCTTGGAAGAACAATGATACGTGGTAATGATACTCCGACTGCATTATTCTTCAAGAAGAAAGTCATATTCAGTCAGGATGCCTTGAGGGGGAGTAAAACATGGGGAAATTTTGTTTAGCCTCTGAAATATCCCTTTAAAAGCAAGACTAAATCTTCAGAAGGTAATATTCAAAGTGATGCATATGCACACAGACTGAAACACATCATGAGTTAGCACGCATATGATTGCAAAAACATCTAATTTCAGTAGTATTTTATATCATAGTGGCTGCACATATCAATCCAAAAGAACCCCGGCACTCATCTTCTTTCTGACCTGCATTTCTTTTTCGTTGGTGAGGCAGATAAACGATACGAAAAGCAATGCTACCACCTGCTGGATCCAGCGTTTACATAATAGATTTTAACTCTGTTTGGCATGAACATCCAACACCAGCTGATAAACCCAGCCATGCTAAAGTTATCTGCCCTCTGAAGCTTTGATAATCTAGAGTTTGAATTATTTTTTATCAAGGTTAACATCTTGTTTTGAGGTCAGCTGTGTCCATTACCGCCTCTCAATCAGACTATTGTTGTGACTTGAACCTACAGCAAGTGGTGGCTTTGACTCCACAAAAAATCTGACTTTTAAGTAAGTTGTTTTTAGGTAAGCTGTTGCTACTGACTAGCATAAATTTTTAGAAGAATCCTTTATAAATGGTGGTAGACTTTTAAAAGATTTAATCTGACTGTCATTTAAACTGACTCATATATCTCTTATATTGAGTGACAGTTAAGTTTGTGATAATGAACTGACATCGACCAACCAATCGACTGTAGTCACATCCATGCTTGCTAGTCACTTTCACTGTAAATGATGTGTAAATAAACCTTGAAATCTCTGTAACACAATAAACGACATGGTAAATGATTGGCCTGTAGTCGCTTCATAAAGCCAAAAACTTTTATTTAAAGCTAAATAATACTTTTATTAAATCATTTTGTAATGCGTAGTGTCGTGGTCAAATAGAAAGTGAGTTAAATAAAGTGTCCATCTGGTTTTTAACACTCAGGTTAATTGTTAACTCATTCCACCCATAGTGTAAAAGGTGTTCAACCGGTTGAAGATTCAGATCTGTGTTTGGGATTGGCAAAGGACGTGGATCCCATCTAAAGGTAAAGCAAATCCCTCAAATACATGCACTTTTATTCTTTTTATATACAGTATACATTTACGGGGAGGTCTAAAGGAACTGTGAGTGCTCTATAATTACAATTTTAAAATGTAATTGGTTAATATCAATGTGATAAATACTTAGATAATGTCTGTAGTGTTTTATTTAGTGTTTATGTAGTTCAGGAATGATTGAAAAATGGGGATAGTTGGAACATACTTGTCGTATCAGTCATGCTGTTTTTAGTGTACAACTGTACCTTCTGTCATTCATGTGTAGTTAAATGGCAGATCTCACGGCAAATAGTTGAGTTCTGAGTGACAATGATTGAAACGACACAAGACCGCTTTTTTTGTATGGCATACAACTTGTAATATGCCATACAGTCACTATGATATTTAGGAATAAAAAAGTAGTTTTGAGAATTTCAGTTGAGAAACAAACGAAAGTGACAGAGAAAATCCAGAATATAGCACAATTATTATGAAATCCATAGATTCATTATTTCTGCAATATGATCAAATTCTGCAGGGCGTAACAAAAATGTTACCAAATTACACAAAAATGATTTTTCTTCATTATTTACTACCCCTCATGTCCAAACCTTTATGTCTTACTAACTTAAAGGAGATATATTGAAGTACGTTGGTAACCAAACAACATTAGCCCCATATTGACTGCCACTGTATGGTCACAAAACCACAAAGAAATGTTTTCGGGTGAACTATCCCTTTAAATACATTTTATTTGTGCAATTTTCTGCATAGGGAGAGGTTCTCCCACTGGAGAACTATATTGCCATATAAAGATACATTTACTGCACTCTTGGCATGAGCTACAAAAGTATCAGCAGTGACAAGTGAGAAACATGCCTATATCTTTACTACATAAAGTTTGATATTTCTTATAAGAGATAGATAGATGACCATCTAACATGTCATGCCCTAGAACTGATAAACAAAAGCTTTAGAGTAGGGTAATAATGTCAAAGCATGGGTGGTTATGGAATTTAACTACCAAGCAAACTGGCTCGAGCACTTTCAGAACATATTTAATTCCTCATAATGGCTTTTGATCTGGGACTGCTCTGTGCACTGGTCTGTATTACCCTGTTTCCAACCAAACCGTATCAAGTGTCTCTTTCAAAGGGGTATTGTGTTGGTTAGTAGCTGCTCACCTCTAGCCAATCCTTAGCCCCTCTCCTTCTGGTCACGTGTTTGCCTCAATCACAGTCAGGAGAATGACTAAACATTGAAGGTCCCACCCACTTTTGTTGGTTTTTAAATGGATGAATTTGGAAATTAATCAAAACTTGGAATATCTTTTGGAAAACTGATTGCTTCACAGGTTTGTCTCTTGTCAGATGTTTCGGATAAACAAGGTTCTTGTGTTGCACTGGAATTGCTTCGACTGAAAGTAATATTCTCAGAGTAAATTTAGAGCTTGTCTGGTTTACCGGAGTTTAAAAAGGGCAAAGCATTTCTTACATTAGTTATTAGTAAAATTTAAAGCAAATGTAGCAAAGTTGTTATCAATGTTGTTTAGGTAGTAAAGGATGCTATTTATTTTATAATCTCGCCTATGTCAGTGTTAGAACTCTTTGATGTGTTTTTTACTGAAAACTTGTATTTCAGTGAATGTAGGCTATTGTTTAATATGGGCCATTCACTTAAAGGCAACACTGTTGTGTCAATTTACAATTTGATATTTAAATAATTTAATTTACTGATATAATTTTTCTTTATTATGTTTATTTAAATATATTGTAAAGGTTTTGTTTTATTTTGTAAGTGTCGATGTTATTTATTAATCCAGAACCCAATGCAAACAGATATTAATAATTATAAAATAAGATAAATAAATGTGTAAACTCTCTTCAACAGATTTTACAGAATTTTTTTAATAATTTCTCTTTTATTTATGGACACTAGTTTTGCCACTTTTTCCTTTAATGATTGAGTGTTTGCTTCTGTCAGATATCACTCAAAGAAATGATTCGACAAAAACTGTTTATTTATCTGCAAACCTAATTTTTATTTTTGCTTCGATTGTATTGCTGTGGATTGTAGTCATTGTTTCCTGGCTGTAGTATAAAAAGCTTATTCTTTGAAGCTGTAGTTGCTAAGAGATAAATTGATCTCTATTGGAGTTGTGGAGCAGATGTTGTTGTGTAAGAATCAACAGATCTGTTACAGTCCATAACATCTTGAGGTAGTCACCTGCATTAACAACACATTATAACATTATAATGGCTTTACCATGGCATTTAGGCATTTAATCTGACACAACTAACTACTAAAATACACTACATACAGTACATAAAGTGCTTAAAAGGTTCTTCACATCGATGCCATAGAAGAACCATTTATGGTTCTGCAAAGAACCATTCAGTCGAAGGTTCTTTAAAGAACAATCTCTCTTTTTTATAATCAGAATTTTTTTTGCCACAGAGAACCTTTTGTGAAGCAGAAATGTTCTTCGGATGTTAAAGGTTCTTTATGGAACCATTTAGACAAAAAAAGGCATCATGAAGCACCATAATAGTATATACTCAGATTTGGAATGCATTTGAGAGATTTGGTTTATTTGTCTTTTAGAGTTATCTATTCAGTCTTGCCGCTTATAGTTAAGACTGAATTTTTTGGATGATGGATGGGGAGAAGAAAAAGACGGCCACTAACAATGGGAGCATCAAAGGGGTTGTGGAAGCAAAAAAGCAAGGTCAGCCAAAAGCAGCAGCTCTGCAAAAGAATGTGAGTATGAGGATAACAAACATAACTCCTTATGACCACACATAAGAATGAAGAATGTGAATTCTTTCCAGTGTAGATGTACAGTATGGGGGTGTGTGAAGGTGTTATGACCAGACTTCTGGTATTATGACCAGAAGAATTAGTATTATTCTGGTATTATGGTAACAGTTTTGTAATATAAGAGATACAGTCTGAAAATACAAGCTTCGTTCTATATGTTGTACCTTTGGATGAAGTTAGAATGGACTCAATTACATTCAATTGCATTCCAAAACAAAATTTTCTTTACTGCTAACCTTGATGTGTTTCAGGTGGGTCTGTTAAGTAGCATCTGTCTAATAGTGGGAACGATGATCGGCTCAGGGATCTTCATTTCTCCTAAATCGGTTCTTGAGGGAACTGGTGCAGTGGGTCCAAGTCTGTGTGTGTGGGCTGCATGTGGTGTGCTGGCTACTCTGGGTCAGTGTCCACAAGCCATGTCATTATCTAGGGATGGGAATCGCAGGGTACCTCCCGATACGATTCGATACGCGATACAGGGCTCACGATACCGGTAATATCACAATGCGCCGATTCTGCGATAATCGATATATCGCTTGGCAATTCTATAAAAATACATCACGACATCTGTAAATGAAGGGGAAAAAGGATCTATTAGATGAGCATTTTTAGTGTGTTGCGACTCTCTGTCTTTAGGTTTGTTTATTCTTGCGCTTGTCTTTGGACTGTGAGTCTCTGGTGACTCCACACGCGTCTCCCAAAACGGGGGTTTGCCGCGCGTCACATCAAAGCGCTCACGCTATGAGGATCATCGCGCATTTCAACGCAAGTTTCGGCGGGTAACGACTGAGGTGCCCTTGAGCAAGGCACCTTACCCCTACTTGCTCCCCGGGCGCTGCAGTGATAGCTGCCCACTGCTCCGGGTGTATGTGTGTTCACCACTTGCTGTGTATGTGTTCACTACTCTCTGGATGGGTTAAATGCAGAGGTCACATTTCGGGTATGGGTCACCATATCTGACTAATAGGTCACTTTCACTATTTCACTATTATGCTCGTATTTCTTCTCCGCTGTGAATTACAATTTCCGTTCATCTGACCATCCGTAATCTGGGAGCGTCACCACAAGAAATATGTGGGTACTGCCGTTCTGGTAAGCACAGTGTAGGTATGAATTTAGATCTTTTGTATTTGAAAAAAAAATCGATGCTTTGTGCCAGAGTATCGATAACGTCTCGCGGGCTGAAATGTCGCAATAAATCCCCATATCGATTTTTTCCCCCACCCCTATAATCTAGTGTGTTATACCCAGAGACCTTGATAAGCATACTAAACCGCCATCACATGAGGAGAACAGGATGTTCAGGCAGATAACACCTCATGTATCATAATTTCTTTTATTTTTGTAGTAATATAATCTTTATACAATGTAACTTACTGTAAAAGGATTGCTTCTGAATGCAATGTTAATACAGTCTGTTTTCAATGTAAATACAATGTTACATGTATGTTAAAAAGTTGCATCTTTCTCTTGCTGTATCAGTTGTATCCCGTATTTAGTCATTTAAAATATCAAACAAAAGATTTTTTATCTAGTACTTACAGCTGAAGTTGTAGTCGAGCAAACTTGTGATGCCAAGGATTTTAATCACAAATGTTCACTCATTCAGAAACATTCGGTCACATACTGCCCAAATTCCCAAGACCGAGAAATCCTCTTTAGTTTAATACTGACTCTGCCTGCAAAAGACCTTTTGCTCATGTACTCACTGAACTCAACATGAACGCTGGCAAATACAAAGGTTTATATGAGCATGTGTGTGTGTGTGTGTGTGTGTGTGTGTACAGGGGCCCTCTGCTACGCTGAGCTCGGCACAATGATCACTAAGTCCGGTGGTGAATATCCATATCTGATGGAGGGTTTTGGGCCAGTGCTGGCATATTTGTACTCCTGGACCACAGTTATTGTGTTAAAGCCTTCATCTTTTGCCATCATTGCTTTGAGTTGTGCAGAGTACGCCTCCACACCATTTTACCCAGGATGCACCCCTCCTCAAGTCATCACCAAATGCCTGGCTGCTGCGTGTATCTGTACGTACATGACTAATCACTTTATATTTTATTACATTAATAATAGCTTTTAAAAGCTTATCCACACTGCCCCCACCAAACTCCAAGCATGTTTGTTGGGTTTTGTCTGATCTGTGTGGTAACCCTGTTGTCATTTATCTTCACCAACTGAACAGACAACATACAGTATAAACGTATTCTGTTTACCCTCAATGCCAACAATGAATAATTCAGCATTGTATTGTGAACTAACCTTTAACTGTTGTCTTATCTTAGTCTGTCTGTTCTCTTCATCAGTAATAATAACTGTGGTGAACTGTCTGAGTGTGAAACTGGCGTACAGAGTGCAGAACTTTTTCACAGCAGCTAAACTCTTGATTATTGTCATCATTGTGGTGTCAGGGATTGTTCTGCTGGCTCAAGGTATCTCTAACAAATTCATTATGAACAATCTGGGTAACGCTTTAGATTGCAACCCGCAATGTACAGCATAATTAAACAGAATTTAGAGCTTAACTAATTGTAACAATAAAGTACCTCTACAGTACAAGTAGGTACTTGTAGCTTTCCTGTAGCTCAGTGGTTAGAGCATGTTGCTAACAACGCCAAGGTGATGGGTTCGATCCCAGGGATTGCACATACTCAGAAACAAGTGTATAGTATAATGCAATATAAGTCGCTTTGGATAAAAGCGTCTGCCAAATGCGTAAATGTAGTTAAAGGGGAACGATATGCAGCATTTAGGTAATAAAGAGGTAAAAGTCAGGAACATGTAAAAAATATTTATACTTTAAGTATTTTAAAACTAGGGGGTAACTATTCTAAAATTAATTGGTATTCATGACCTACTATTCTAGACAACAATCTTATGATAATAATAATAATACATTTATTTTATTTAGTGCCATTAAAAGTTGCGTTCTCAAAGCACTTCACAGCAGACATCACATCAGGTAAAACAACACTATGACAACACTTTGTAAAACAGCACAACAAAAACAAATAATCCAATCAAGTAAAAGCAATCCTAAAATAAAACGTTTTAAGAGATTTAAAAGTCGCTAGTGAGTTTGCCTCCTTGATGTCAGCCGGGAGAGAGTTCCAGGCCTTAGGAGCATGAGGAAAATGCTCATGGAGCGAAGCAGTGTCATGGGAACAACTAAAAGACCACACTGAGAAGAACGCAGATTTCGATATGGTGTGTAAGGCAATAACAGATCAGACAGGTACTGAGGAGCCAGGTCATGCAAAGCCTTAAATGTTAAAGGGGTCATATGGCGTGAATACGTGTTTTTCTTTGTCTTTGGTGTGTTATAAGTTGCCCATGCATGTATTAGACACCTAAAATTGCAAAAATTAAAGTGTCGGAACAAAAGATGCATTCTATCTAAAAGTGAATGCTCACCCAGACCTGCCTGAAACGCCTCGTGTAACCACACCCCCACAAATCTATGTCAGTTCGTGGTATGATTTGACTAAGACCGCCCAAATGTATACTCAAGTCAGTACTGTCAGTACAATTGCTTTGGAACCTGATGTTCCAAATATGGTAAGAGGCGTTACATTTCCATCACACGCTAGCAGTATTAGCAGTATTCGACCAATCACTACGCACTGGCCAATCATAGCACTCCTCGCTTTTCAGAGCGATGAGCTTTGTAAAAAATCTGCGCGTTTCAGAGAGGCGGGGCAAAGAGGAGATACAAACATGCACGGTATGTGGAAAATACAGCGTTTTTGAACCTTAAATCGAGAATACACATTGCATTACATCTAAAACAAAGGATTATATTCGTTTTAGCCATGTCATAGGACTCCTTTAATGTAAGGATTTTATAATCAGTATGGTACCTGACAGGGAGCCAGTTTAAAGACTCCAAAACAGGAGAAATATGATCACCAGACCTGGCCCCATAGAATTCTAGCAGCCTAGTTTTGTACATATTGCAGTTTGTTAATGGAGGTTTTAGATACTCCAGAAAGAAGATGATGGGAGAACGTTAGTGCAAACAAACGCTGTGTACATTTTGTGATAATAATGTAGCAACAAATTGTAATAACAATTTAACTATGGGTACTTTTATTGTTCCAGCACACAGGATGGATATAACTAACAGCACACTGGAAATATGAGGAAATTATGAATTTCTTCTTGTTTTATTTATAATTTTACCAAATCTGCTCCTTACCTGATGAAGGTGTATTTCATACGGTTGATTGCAGCTGCCAGTCGTTTTAATAATTTTAGTGTTTTAAAAGTAATTTAACCCAATCGATGACCTTCCATACAGAAGAGGTTCCCAAACATTTTCCTTTTCCAGGCTCACCAGTTTTGTTATTGGAAAACGGGAAAAACACACATTCGTTCCCATGTTTTATAACTTTCTGTGAGACAACTGCATGTTAACTGCAGTAGCTTGGGTAAAATGTTAATGCTAACTTTCTCCCAAAATATTGTGTAGTAACCCTTTAGTTTTAAAATATTAAATAAATATTTTTCTTACATTTTCCTGACTCTTTTGACATTTTCCCCCTTTTAATATTGTTATCCTACAGCTGATATATACTGTACAGGTACATTATTGTTACAATTATTTATGTGTAAATTCTGTTTAATTATGCTATTATGCACTAAAGTGTTGCTCAAATTTGAAGTCTGATTTGTCATATGATCTTATTCTTTACTAAGTCCTCTCTTAAATTACATGAAAAATGACAGAATTATTTTAGTATTCAATAAAAGAAACTGGGATGAACCATTTTGATAATAAAGAAGTGACGTTTTATGTACAGAAAGATATCGATCTAGAATATGATCAGAGATTATATGTATGTTCAGATAACGTGAGCTTCGTAAATGTTTAATGAAAGATCAATAAAATGTGTCCTTTTATTGTGTTGTTTTAGGAAATACACAGAATTTTAAAGATTCATTTACAGGAGCATCAACATCATTTGGAACAATTGGTCTGGCTTTTTACAATGGTCTTTGGGCTTATGATGGATGGTAAATTATTGATCAGCTCACATAACTGACATATAATGGTATTTAAGCCTCATGTACACATTAGGGTTATCTGCTGAGATTCTAAGAATCTAGTAAATTTTTGCCTGTTTACATGGGGACCCTGGGAATCATTCACAGAATAAAAAAATACACATTTTCAGCATGAATTTGAGAAATATAGAAGTTACTAATAAATTACTTATATGACTGAAAGAAGCATAGACTCTTTCCCCCCCCATAGGAATCAGCTCAACTTCATTACAGAGGAGCTAAAGAATCCATACAGGTGATACATAAAAGTCAGGGTTAATGATTTTAAACATTTGCTAAAACATTTAAAATTTGCTAAAACGTGTCATCTGTAATGCAACAAAACTGCATGTATTAACTCTATTAAATTTGTTATTTTAGTGTTAGTCATGAATGTTTATTGTGTTAATGAAAGTGTTTTTTTAACAGGAACCTTCCTTTGGCAATCATTATTGGAATTCCCTTGGTTACTGTGTGCTATATACTTGTCAACATTGCATATTTCACTGTCATGACCCCTGTTGAACTTCTGCAGTCTCCTGCTGTTGCTGTGGTGAGTGTTTCTTGGATTTGGAGGTTTATTGGTCTTTTCTGAGTTGTAATGATTTCCTTGTTGATCATGTTGAAATCATTGGATGCTTTACAGACTTTTGGTGACAGAGTGCTGTATCCATTATCATGGGTTGTGCCTTTATTTGTGGTCTTCTCCACTTTTGGTGCAGCCAACGGGAGCTGTTTTACCGCAGGCAGGTGAGGAAAATATAATGTCTCATAGAACAGCGTTGCAAAGGAACCATGAGTTTGGGGAACTTTTGAAATTACATATGTACATTTTTAGATATTTTGTGGTCTTGGAAAATTATAAGGAGACAAGGAGCTTCAAAGTTTTTGCATTATATTTCACTCTGTAGATAAAACCTTTTGTTTTCTAAAAAAGTCCCATAATATATACAGCATAAAGAATAAAACATCACATGTAAATAAGTTACATACACTCTAAGAAAAAATGGTGCCAAATAGCACCAAAAGTGGTTCTTTGGCTCGTAATCATAGGGGAACCGTTGATGGGAGGAAAAGGTGAGGGAGCGTGGAGAATGATGGTAGGTGTAGTCCATAGGGTAAAAACAGAAGAAACAGGCAGGGGAACACTGCAGACAGGACACTAAGAGATTCTTTAGTGCCTCAGTACAGTCAGTTCCATGTCTTCACAACTGGGGGTCTTGAAGTGCCCCAAAGAATTATTCCTGTTATTAGCTTTGGTGAATCCTGTAAGTTGGAAAAATATTAAACATGTAGTGAGTAATTGAGAATATAACAAAAGACTCATTGAGATTCAGTCAACCCCATTTTATCTCAAACCTGTATGACACAAGACTGTGACACCAAATGATGTCATTCATTATCATTTTATTGTTCTTACCATACAATTGAAGTAAATGTTAACTGTGGTTATTAATTCCTTAATATTCCCAAACATCTACTTATCATAGAAGAATGAAAGTCATACAGTTTGGAACAGCAGGAGGATGAGAGATTTTGTTTCTACTAATAAAATAAAAAACACTGTTAACTTATAAAACTTACATTGAATAGACAGAAGTGAAACCCGCTATTTTCGCAAAATGAGGATGGTAAAATAAGCAGTGCAGCATTCTTTTCCAGATCTACAATACCACTGTAAACAAAAAGAAAGCAAGTTATTGGCACATACTGTAAAGGATAATGTACAGTCAACAAGTATAATAATAATAATAACTCAATAATAATAATAATAAATCAGCAATTATACTTATACTTATTATAATTATTAACATTTCCTTACATTTGCTAAGATGGTCAGCATTTCTCTCTGGATTTGTCTTGCCACATTGAAGATGTTCATGGTCAGAAACTGAAGAGCACTATTTTAGGATTAAGGTCCTTCTCAAACTGTATCCTATTTCATGAACACAAAAAACCATATTAAACAAAATTAATAATTCAGGCCATGTGCACACTAATACCTATATTTTTTAATGTATAGATTTGGCTTAATATGATCACATACTTACATGGCAAAATCCATATCATGTCATTTTATAGATCTTAAATTAGCACAAATCCCGGTGTTGTACCGAAATTCGACTCCCCGTGAGATTACGACTCCCCTGCTTCTGATTGGTTCATTCACTTAGGATGCTGCTTTGTGATTGGTCCCTATCTCTAAATCCCGCCCCCACACCTAATCCTAACCCTAACCTTCATTGGGGAAAACAGGAGAGTCGTAATCTCACGGGGAGTAGGTTTTTGATACAACACCGGCAGCACGGCTTTGGCGAGTGGGCAGGCTCAAATCTACCGTCAAAACATTGAGATTGCAGAGAACTGTATAATACATTACTTTTTCAGACTGCTTAGTGTTTATAAAGTCAAATAAGACATGAAGTATTGCTCATATATTCCACTTGATTATTAATTGTCTTGAAATGTGCCCTTGTGTTTGTTACATGTTAAATTATTTCTTGTTATTATAAAAATAATAAAAAGTAATAATAATGCAATATACTAAATGCAAACATTATTTTGCAGTCAAGCATATTTAACCAAGCAATGTAAAACCAAGCCATATGAAAGCCATTTAAATACATGCATGAAGTGTAGCCCTTTTGTGCCAAAACAGTTCTTTGTGTGGCAGAGGTGCTATATAGCACCTTAACCATCCCAAAGAACCGGTGGAGAACCACTGAAGAACCATACAGGGGCTTAACTGGTTCTTTATATGCCAGCGGTGCTATATAGCACCTCAATAATCTCAAAGAACCGCTGAAGCACGCAGCTCTGTCTAATGCATATATTCTTATTATTCTACATGTCGCACTGTTTTTTTTTCAAGTTACTTGTCCGGTCGGGCAAGTAAAATTCTCTCTCACTTGCCAAAACATTCACTTGTCCCGGACAAGCGTTAATGTCGAGCCCTGAAGGATAGTATACTCATGGTCAATTGATATGTTTTTATTGAAATATATTGGTCCCAGAGTCTTACTGTTACTGTCTGGTGTGACTTTATGCACATCTTAGGTTAACGTACGTGGCCGGACGGGAGGGTCACATGGTTAGAATCTTGTCATACATCAGTGTGAAGCGTTACACACCAGCGCCAGCTCTCATGTTTAATGTGAGTCCCATTTAATATTGCATCCCTAAGACAAAAACTCTGCTTACTATCTTACTATTTATCGTGAAAACTAATTTTAGAGCTTTAATGGTGGCAAATAACATGCGTTCATCACATCTTTCAGTAACACTTTGTTTTCTTCTGTTAATTAGTAAACACATTATTGTCAAAGTCATTGTTACATAATGTTTTTTCTAAAGTATTTAAAATATTTTGTATCTTGATTCTGACTTGCAGGGCATCCTGTCAATCATATACACCATTCCAGCAGACATAAACACCCTCATCAATTATTTTAGTTTTGCTCAGTGGGTTTTCTATGGCCTCACATGTGCTGCGCTCATTGTTATGAGATTCACTAGAAAGAAACTTCACAGACCTGTGAAGGTTAGTGATATCATTAAATAGTTTTGCCAGTTTTAATGTATTTGACAGTTTATTGTATTGTGCCCTGCCTGATTTTAGCTGTAGTAAAACATGTATTTGGTCATTAATTCTTTTTGTAATTTTTGTCTATAAATATTAAAGAATTGAGAGGGACAAATGTGTCAATAACTGCATATTCCCATGCTTAATTTACTGTCTTTTGTCTCTCACAGATTCCTATAATCATTCCGGTTGTGGTGGTGATTGTGTCTTGTTATCTGGTTCTTGCTCCCATCATAGACAAGCCTGAAATTGAGTACCTGTACTGCACGGTGTTTATAGTGGGTGGTCTTCTTTTATATGTACCCCTCATTCACTTCAAATTCAACTGGATCCGTCACATCACGAGTAAGTACAAGCTGGAAATAAAAAAGTATAACAGTCACGGTTTACACTCGGAGAGAACCCAGATGCAGGCAGCGGGATGAAGGGGTTAAACAGATACTTTATTAAACAAGACAAAACAAAGGAAATACCCACGAGGGGGCAGACACTAGGACAAACTTAAATACAAAACACTACCCACGATGGGGCAAAAATAACTAAATACAGCCTCGACACAACGTCTAACACAGAAGGGAAATCACAGGCAGGGCAAGGAACTAACACACGGATTATCCAAAGACAAGGCAACGAAGTCTGAACACGGGTAGCGACGAGAGCAAACAAACACAATAAAGCACATGAGTACACAAGCGCGATACACACACAATCCACGAGCAACAAGACAATGAAACATGAGGACTATTTAAAGGGAATACAAACGAGGGATAATTATGGATTACGGATTAATGGAACACGGACGGGAAGCAATACGTGAAACGAGAGGGGCGGGGCCAAGACAAGACACAAGAAAACACATGAGAAGTAAGAATAAACAACTCATGGCTTTCTCACATAAAACATAAGGCTTTGTCATGGCTCTGCTACGGGACCAAGAAAATCATGACTAAATGAAGCAGAGTCATGACAGAAGTCCCCCCTTTAATGAACACCCCCAGGTGTTCACCAAGGGGTAGACTAACGAGACAGGGTAGACTGAGACAGGGACACGAATAGACAAAACATGGAGAACAAAATCAGGGGCAGACAAGACAAAATAACCATAGGACTTGGGTGTGACAATAAAAATAACAAACATGGGGGAGGGGCCAAACAAGGGTTCATGGGGGGCAGTCCACAAGGGTAGGGAGAAGGGGGAACCGTCTTAGTCCGGGGTGGCGCTCGAAAGCACGAAGCCCCGGGGGGCTTGACGGGGGAAGCCCTGAGAGGAACAGTCTTAGTCCCTGGAGTTCTCACAGGGGCAGGCTTGGCTGCCGGCTGGAATGCTGGCAGGACCGGACATGATGAGGTCGGCTGAGTCACCGGCTGAAAGAACGGCTGAGTCACTGGCCGGACAGGGCTTGACGCTGGCTGGAAGACCGACTGACACACCGGACAGGATACAGGACTTGGGACCACAGGACTGGACACCGGACTGGACGCCGGCTGCACCGGCTGGGACGCCGGACTGGACGCCGGCTGGACCACCAGACTGGATGCCGGCTGGACCGGACTGGACGCCGGCTGGATCGCCGGCTGCTGCACCGGCTGGGAGGGAGTCCGCGCTGCCCGCCGCTGCCTCTTTTTCTTCAGCCAAGCCACCCGCCTGGAGGTCGGCTGAAGAAAAGAGGCAAACGGCACGGCTGGTTCTGGCTGGGACTCCTCGGAGGAGGTCCCCCAAGACTCTCGTCTCCCCCGCTTGCCACCCAGGCTGACTGGTGGAGACGAGACTGCAGGGGGTGAGGCGGAAGGTGTGGCGGTGCCCAGAACCCCGATCTGCAGGGCCCGACCCTCTGGGATCGCGGCCAGTGGAGACGAGTAGCTGGATTGGGCTGAGACACTGGACCCCGAACGGTACGTGGCGTACTGCCACACAGCGTTAAAGTCCAGTGGTCTCAGCGCCCTCATCTCCACTTGCGAAAGGGGGCTCCTGAGACCGGCATTAAATAGCGCTGCCAGTTCCGCCTCCCCGAAGACACCCTCCTCTGCGGTGCCTAGGAATCTGTCCAAGTAGTCCTCAAGGTCCATGTTCTCCTGGCGAACGCCGCAGAGGAGGCGGGCTTGGTGGCACCGCCCAGCGTTCATGGTAGCCTGCTGGGTTCGTTCTTTGGCTCGTGGATTCAGTCACGGTTTACACTCAGAGAGAACCCAGATGCAGGCAGCGGGGATGAAGGAGTTAAACAGATACTTTATTAAACAAGACAAAACAAAGGAAATACCCACGATGGGGTGTCAGACACTAGGACGAACTTAAATACAAAACCAGTACAAAACACTACCCACGATGGGGCAAAAATAACTTAATACAGCCTCGACACAACGTCTAACACAGAAGGGAAATCACAGGCAGGGCAAGGAACTAACACACGGATTATCCAAAGACAAGGCAACGAAGTCTGAACACGGGTAGCGACGAGAGCAAACAAACACAATAAAGCACATGAGTACACAAGCGCGATACACACACAATCCACGAGCAACAAGACAATGAAACATGAGGACTATTTAAAGGGAATACAAACGAGGGATAATTACACAGGGCAGGTGAGGGTAATGGAACACGGACGGGAAGCAATACGTGAAACGAGAGGGGCGGGGCCAAGACAAGACACAAGAAAACACATGATAAGTAAGAACAAACAACTCATGGCTTTCTCACATAAAACAAGGCTTTGTCATGGCTCTGCTACAGGACCAAGAAAATCATGACTAAATGAGGCAGAGCCATGACATATAACACGTTTAAATATATTCTCAGATGAAAAAAATGCCTTGACTTATTATTGTTTAAATATATTCTCAGCTGAAAAAAATGCCTTGACTTATTCTTGTTTAATGTGGAGGAACAGGAGTCCATTGTTTGTATGTTTTCTTTGAGGGACCATTTGGATTAGACCCAATCATAGCATGCTGAATAAATGGCTTCATCACTCACCTGAAAACAGTTATGAGTAGTTGGTTCTCTTAAATGGTTTCTCTGTTCCCACATATAGCACTACATTTCTAAACCGTACCCCCATTACTCTTACAGGGCCAATAACCCTGCATCTTCAGCTGTTAATGGAAGTCGTTCCAGCTGAAAAGACTGAGTAACAGATATCAAGTTGGAGGGGAAACAAATATATGATATCCAGCAATGGACAGATGACTAATACATGGACTTGTTGTAGGATTCTTAAAGGGAACATGGCTCTGGTCATTTTTATATACAAGTGCTACAGTCAGGCCATCTGTTGTCTTTACATACAATATCATTTACATTTATTCATTTGGCAGATGCTTTTATCCAAAGTGACATACATTGCATTATCCTATATGTTTCTGAGTATGTGCAATCCCCTGGGATCGAACACACGACCTTGGCGTTGTTAGCACCATGCTCTAACCACTGAGCTACAGGAAAGCTATATCAGAAGTCATGTGTACCATTATTTGCTTATCTAACTTAAAATTGTCTTATTGTATGCAAGTTCATTGTACAGAATATACACTTTTTCCAGTTTCATTAAACTTGAATTATTAAAAATAAATGTTTATGAATTTTCCTATATAAAATAGATTTTATCTAAATGTTACACAGATGTTTTCCACTAGAGTTGTTTGTGGTCCTAAAATCCTGAATCACAGAATTTTGTAGTCACGGGTTCCCATAAAATGCTTTATACTTGGAGACTTTTATATTTTTTGTTCTAAATCATAAATTATATGAATGCAAACATCAAACGTATATTTTGAAGTTGTTAAATAATAACCAAGCAAAGTTGAGAAAACTATCGTTCATCCCATGCCGTAGATGGCGCTCAATCCCCAAACACAGAACAAATAGACATGTTGTCTCTGTATTGTCCTTGACGTCATGTTATGATTAGTTGACCAAAGTCGAAAGTTTCTGCGTAAACGGGGTTTACAGTAATTATGTAAGTGAGGTCAACAATGAACACAGCGTTGAGACACTGGCGAGAGGCCGCGACGGTGATCCTGGCGGCCGGGATGAGACACGAGCAGAGTGCGGAGTGTCTGAGAGCTGCTGTGGATAAAGTCACTGCTCCGTCCTGTGTACCGCACACATCCGCGTTTGACTATGAAGTCCTGCTGCTGAAACGAAGCGGTAAGAGCGGCTTCATGCCCAATGCCTATGTGTTTCCCGGGGGTCTGGTGGATTCGTCCGACTTCTCGAGCGAGTGGCAGGACGTCTTTAAATCCTTCCTTAAAGCGCCCAACTACGGCGTTGGAGTCGTGAAACAGCCACAGGAGACCAGGCCGCCTATTTTCGCCACTGACAGAGTTAAACTGGGATCTCCCATACCGGGAGATGTGGCATTAAGAATATGTGCCGTGAGAGAGACCTTCGAGGAGTCTGGGGTGCTCCTGGTCGTTCCCAAACGCGAGGAAAGCAGTATTTATGTACACACAGGTAACGTTAATGCAAATGACAATGACACCCAACCAGCCATCACCAGATTGATTTTACCGTGGGACAAAGACGTGCTGTCTAAGTGGAGATCTTTAGTTATCAATAACCCTGCTAATTTTATTAAGATGTGCAAAGAGCTGCAGTGTCTTCCCAACATCTGGGCACTGCATGAGTGGGGGAACTGGTTGACTCCCACAGGTGTGTACGGCAAACACAGAAGATACGACACTGCCTTTTACATCTGTTGTTTGCAGGAGATTCCGTATACTCTTCAAGACGAGAAGGAGATCATTCACTTTAAGGTGAGAAATTTCTAGGTGAGAAGTTTGGGGTCATTTGATGGATTTTTTCATGCATTTTCATGCATTTTCATGCATTTTTCAAGCTTTAGATATGAAGGCATATGTCTCAATATTTTAAATGAGTTATGTGAAAAAACACAGTTGTGTCAATATATTAGTTTCTTTCATTCAAATATTTATAAATAGATTAGATGACTTCTCAGGTTGATAAGTTAAGAAGTTGTTCATTAAAATACTACGAACCGTTTTGCAAATTCTAGGCAAAGGAGGGTGACTGACGCTGAAGATGCTAAAATATAAGTATTATTTTTTCTCGTTGTAGTTAGTGTTATTTTTTGACGAGATTAATGATATTTTAAAATGTGGGAAGAAATATAGTCGCCCTATATTATATAATATTACTAGTATTAACAAATATGTGTGTAATACAAAAGGGAATTATTTGTTGTTGTAGCTTGATTTTATGATATTAGACTTAGTGACAATTTTGTGCTAAAATTATCCAGTAGTTTTAGTCTTGAGAGTCCACTTATCTTAATATTCGAGTCAGGTCTCGATTCGCAATATATGCGGTCTTCAACGTCAGGTTGCGTAGGTTAAGGAGCAGGGGCCGGTTGCATAAAGCACCTTAAGTGTAATTTTCCCTTAAGTATACCTTAAGTTTTACTTAAGTAATTCTCCTATTGTCTTTGGTAAAGGAAAATCACCCCTTAAGTGTCATACTTAAAGGAAAAACTTAAGGTGCTTTATGCAACCGGGCCCAGAGCCTTCGTCGTAGTAGAATTCATCCATTCTCTTATTTTAATCCAACTGATGCTTGACTGTTCGTAAATAACTCTTTGGTCCTGTCTCGAAGTGGTCCACTCCCTCTGAAGTGCTGCATCGCTATAAATCAAGGGAAATATGGATAGCGCCACCACAGCTCTATGACCTCGGACGAATATGCCGCTTCCCTGCGCTCGTGGAGCTGCATCACTTTGCCTGTCAGCGGTCTCTGGAGGGCTGTGAGCAATGGCTGCCTATTAGCCTCATGTCTGACAACTACATCGTATCTGTTTTGCCAGGTGATTATTTTGTTCGGATAAAATAAATCAGTGATCTGAAACCTAACGTAAATGCACTCAAAATAAATGTAACCATAACATTTAGATTAAAAACTAGTCCGATTAATTAAATATGGCATAAATTAAAGAAATTTAACTCCTTTACATAGGTGATGATCTGTACATAGAGAACGTGGAGTGTTCTGGAAAGCGTGACGGGCCATTGCTAACCGACAAGAGTCTCGAGGAGCTCCAGAGGGACAGTTCAGACCTTCACCGCGTCATCAGTCTGGATGCATATATGGTATCTCTCCACATGAACATCAGCCCCAAGTATAACCATCTGACACCTCTGAGCATTCAAGATGTGGATGGTGACTTGAAAACCAGCAGTAAACTCTGACACTCACCTACCATAAAGTGCTGAAACAATGGACAAAATAAAAAAATAATCTGCATTGATTTTATAAATTTCTCTTAAAGGCATTCTGATGTGGCCCTTGACCTACACAATGCAGTTTTAATTTTAGGCTAATTTGATAGAGCATTGAGAATAGTGCAAACGTCATGGGTTCCATCTCCAGAGAACAAACATACTTATAAAGGACACACACAGATCGATGAATTAAAGATCGGATAAATGCGTATCTGTAAAATACATGTAGGCCCGGTTTCACAGACACGGCTTGGCTTAAGCCAGGACTATGCCTTAGTTGAATTGAGATATTTATGTCGCTTTTATAAAAACGCCTTAGAATACATTACTGGCGTGTATCTCGAGACAAACCAATGGCACTGATATATTTGAAGATATTTCTGGGCAAGTTATATTGTGCTAGAACAGGTCACACATTCATTTTACTCTGGGACTAGCCTTAAGCCTTGTCTGTGAAACCGGGCCGTACTGTCCTAAATTAAAGTTAAACTGAATAACACTTATTTTGTGTTTATTACAACATGACTATGTATAGAGAATATCAATCAGCATCAAAGGTCTAATTTAAAGTGGTTTACAGTAAATGAAGACCCAAAGCATAACGAAAACATCAAAGTCATTTTTGCGACCAGTTTGAAAGGTAATGCAATATAGGCACAATAACTGACACTGTGTATAATATCAGTGTTAAGGTAAGATGCAATGTTCCTAAAAGCCAATGACAGGCCATTACTTTTTATTCTTTATACTAAACAGGATAAGAGTCATTCAGTGCAAGTTATATAAGTGGTAGAACTATAGCCCAAACAAATTGCTACTTATGTGCTTTTTAGATTATAGACCATATAAAGCCATGACAAACTGCACTGCTTGAGGATCATACATCGCAAAACATTGTTGTAAAAATTCATATCTATATCAAGAACTGTGGACAAATGAAGTGACTATAAAAAAAACAAAGATGCTCATTTGAACAAAACAATTGTTATGTATGGTATGATTTCTTTATTAAAAATGAGTTCAGACACAATGTGTGTGAATGTTTTCAAACAGTTTAATACATATATGAAAGTAGCAGTTAACTGCTTTGAGTTTCCACTGTGCTATATTTCTGTAGAGACATTAGCGTGAAAAATCCTTAACCAAACTCATACAACACACTTGATTTAGACACCTAAGAAATTCAGCACTCTCTACACTTTCCATGAAAACCACACAACTTAAATGACAAAAAACTAAAATTTTAATTTAAAGGCTGTTTTGTGGACACTATTTTTTTTGGTTGATGTTTGGTCATGTGTTATGGTCTACATGCTCTACCTAATGGGATTTACATTGTGAAACAGAAGATCTTAAGTAGAAAAAGAAAAATCTGTACAAATCTTAAATGTTAAATACAATCACTCTGTACCAATAATGACAAACATCCCACAGGAAATCAGAGTACATTTAAACTCACAAAACAGCAGCTTAAAATTCTAGATAGAAAACATCAACCACCTCAATCCCAATTATAAGTCTGTCTGCATAAAATAAAATGAAGGGGGTGAAGAAACCTAAATGTAGCGCTTCATTAATGGAAACATGGATATTAAAAGGCTGCCCCCTCAGCTGCAGTTGAGCGCTACTACCCAGCCCACAACTTTTGATCACAACAAACACAAGTGTCAAATGATAAACAAAAAAACAAAACAAAACAAAAAAAGTGTAAAACCGATGTATGATTGTAACAAATGCTCAACCAAACAATACATCTTAAAAGAATAAGTTCACTGTTGTATGCATGATCACTTATTTCATGTGATGACTCATTTGAAAACCTCTAATTTTAAGAACACATTTTAAATGCCCACTTTAAACCAAAACACACGGTCATGTCTTTCTCTGAACGTAGAACACGTGTCATAATAGCATGACATGAAACATACCGATAATGTAACCAACATCAACATGCAAAACTTTTGGCACCACTTTATTCATCTGAACTTTTTTTTAAACAAAACTAAATCACATTTTGCCGAGGATTTCAGTGCACTTACAAAAAACATGCATGCTTAATATTTACCTGTGATAAGAAATTCAACTCTGCTTATTCTATGCATTTTATTTCAGACTAATCCTGATTTTCACACAATAAGGAAATAAAAAACATGTGCCTGTATTGGCTCGACACACAAAGAAAAAAGGCAATTCAAGTGTCTATTGTAATGTCACTCTGTTAATAGAAACTCCCAAAATTACATCATGCCAACTAACCTAACACAAAATTACAAAGCTTATCCTCGATTTCAGCAAAATGTGACAAAAACATCCTCTAAAAAGGTTTAGAACTAACAAGTGAGAGAAAGAGGGAAACACACCCACACTTGAACACACAACAGTGATTCTATAAACAATGGCTGCTTTGAGAAAAAAAAAATCAAAAAGGAGTACAATTTGAAGCGTTAGGAAGACCGCTTTAAAACAATAAAAAATTGATCAAGAAAAACAAATTAAACAAGGAAAATTAAAAGCTTCTGCAAAAATCTAGTGGTTATTTTTGTACGTTCTAGAAAAATAGACTCTTTTTGCTCTGAACGATTTTCATGAAACTTTTTACACGTAAGCAGTCTTTCTAACGCTCCCTATTGGCAGCACAAATGACAGAAATGAACATCACACAAAGGAACAAACAAAATAAGTAATCAACAGCGTCAAAAGTTAACAAAAAAGGTCAAGTGTGAAATTTCAAGCGCCAGAGAAGCGAAGAGGACAACGGACTGGACGATGAACTTTTGACGTCACATCAACATGCTAGGCAAACGATGACAAACGGGCACGAAGATATCTAGAATAAAAACAAAAAACGAATAACAAACCTAGGTTAAAGCACAACGGAAAAAGGAGAGGGATGAAAAAGAAAATCATGAATGATTATTTTTTGCATGGGGAGGGACTTTTAAAGGTGCATATCATCTAAACACAAAACACTGAATGCAACACAGGAAACAATGAAGAGGGAAGGAGGAGGGAGAGGGAAGCACCATGCCAATAGTGAACAGAGGGGAATAACATTAAACACCACCAGGGGACACAAAACAGCCTGTCTAATACAGCTACTACACAACTGAATACTGATGTTGTTTCAAAAAAGAAAAACACCTCAGAGCAAAAGCATCTGAAATAAAATGAACACTCATCAACAACATTTAAAAATTCTCACTACCACATTTTTCATTTTAGACCAAAAAGGAAAGAACGAGAAACAGGAAAGAAATTGTGCTTCAATATTTCAACTCTTTGACTGAAAGTCATTTTATTTTGTGCTTCAACTTGAATTGTGTGGGACTATGGAATAATGCATATTTGGAGCTGCTCATACTGATTAGTAGTCACAAACACGTCTGCCATGGGTAACTCAAATGGATACAATTCCAATACATTTAACTTTGTGAAGGACAAGAACCGGATAAACATGATGGAACAGAGAGAGAACAACAGAGTATTATAATAAATGTATACAGCAATTTAAGACTCGATGTGTTTGGAACATTAGAGTGGAACTACTCTGCACTTGTGAGCTGTTTTAAGGCGCACAAATCAGCAGACCTTTACACAAACGCCAGCCATTCTGCTCTGGATAAAATGTAACAAAACCATGAAAAGATTCTGCCTAATAAACAAAAATCCCTGCCTATTACAAGTTCACAAGAATCTTTGGATTTTTCAAAATGGTGATTCGTGGTGCGCTTGGACACGTCCAAGGGTTTCTCATTTTCCTTCTACCAAATGTTTTTTTTTTCTCATGTAAGTACATTATTTGAACAGAGGCACAGATCAGGGATTTGGCATTCCCTGGACTAGCATCTAAACATCTCAACAGTGGCTAAACACCTGGGTTCAGTCTAAAACTTGACTAAAAACTCTAATGGATGAAAACAAAAATTCACAGATCTATGTCACCACCGTACTGCTTGGTGATTTGGTACAACTCAAATGTCCCAATTTCCAAAATTTGTCCATAATTACTGACGGAACAAAAGTGCAAATATTTGAGAGAAAAAGAAAGCACTTAATTAATAATACAAGCGTGTCAAACAACAGTCAGGTAAACATCTAAGACAATTGTCTAATACAGTTTTCACAAATCGTGCCTTGTGTTTTGAGGAAATCAAATGCGATAAAGCACTTTCCAGCATCTCTTTACATAAATGTAAGATGTACTTTGAATTTAAGTTGTGCACCATCTCCAAGTAATAACTTTAGATTGAACCGTGAATCTCTGTCAGACCTTTAAAAACATCCCAGCTACACCTGGGCAGTTCATCATTCAATTTGGACTAAACAGACAATAAACTACATCTAGCGGAAAGGGCCACACATCAGTTGTTCAAACAATCTGTAAATGTATTCACAAAACTTCACATTTGGATTCTACAAAAACACTGTTGAATGTTTTGAGTGATTTTTTTAAACAACTGTTTTAATTCAGAGAAATATTTAGGCAATATTATAAAACCTCTATAAAAATAGAAAAGGCATAATAGTTACGTAATATACACTATCTGGAGAATGTTTTCTCCTCCACTTCCATAAAACACTCTTCACCATACGATCCTGCAGGACTCAGATTGACTGCCATCAACTAATCTGAGCTGCAAGGAGCAACTCATACACTCTTTAAACTGACGAGTGTCTCAGGATTGCAGGGTTTGTCTCAATATACCAAGTAAATGGCTAAAGGAAACAACCTGCAACACTGAGAAAAATCTTGAACACTTTCCACATAAATTAAACTAGTCTTCTTTAAATTATTGTGAATTATTAATTGGCAATGACTTAAGTATTAGTAAACCTGCTTATTTCTGTTCTTGGCTACATCTTTTCAAAATTCACTAAATATCTCACCTTTTCCCCAAGATGGAAATATTGCTAAAAGCTTCAACACCAACCTCCGGAATTGACGCGTAACATATAAATGACAACCAAAATAAAAATCACCCAAATAGGTTTGTGTGTCTTGAGGATTACTCAAAAAAACATCTTTATACGAATGTCATTTTAAATCCCATGTGCTACCATGTGACTCAGCATTTGACAAAAAGGATTTTCGAAGGATACAAATCTTGAGTCAAAAAGAAGGTTCTGATTGTGTTTGAGGCTTTAAGAAAAGCTATGAGAAAGATGAAGCACTCCATCAGTTATTTCATTAATATTTGACAACTATACCAGGTGAGTTTAAAGAGTAGAATGACGGGCAAAGTTTTGGTCTGACAGAAAGGTGAAAATGTCCTGAGAGTAAGTGTAGCATCTCCAGCAAACTACCAATACTGACCCACCGTTCTCCATAATAACATATGATATTTTACACTGTAGTGCTTGTCCCTTTAAAACGTGAAATATGAATGTGAACAAAACCAACAAACAACAGCATCATTATTGTTGCCATCTGAGCCCTCCAGCAGAACAAAATAAAACAAACCAGGCTTTGAAGCAAACGTTATAATAACCCCATAGTGAAGACACAGATACATTTTTAAAAATAAATAAATAAATTAGTGAAATAAATAAATGAATTAAATAAAAAGGCATCCTAGTGGAGAGCGGCCCGACCTTCCAGATGCTCCAAACAATATTCAGGTGACTGATTATCTTTTGCACCGATGCAGCAAACCTCCATTTTCTAGAAAGGCAGCTTCGTAGGAGGCATCAGCATTACACGGTCCGAATGTACTACAAGAGTCTAGTGTAAACACAGAACACCTACAGGGGTCTGACTGTGCTGATCAACAGTCTAGGGGACTGAAAGCGGTCACACAGGCTGGCTTTCATTGTGCAACAACCTTTGACGAAGATTTATACACAGCAAACTCGTAATATGGCACCAGAAAAAAATTAAGAGACAAAACAATCATATTTAAATGTAAAAAAACAAGCCATTTTGAAACAAATTCTAAAAATGTTAACAATTTGCATGTTTTCTGTTTTTAAGGTTAAAAGAGAAAATATGTAGGGAAGGCCAGAAGTAGAAGCATTAGGTGGGGAGAGGGGGTTAAGGTGGGGGTCATTCTATTTTTCCAACATCACACTCCACTTACCAGAAAAACATTTTCAAAGCAAGTCCATTTAAGAGTGAAATCACTCAGTATGGCTTGCTGTCATTTTTGGATCGTTTAAGTTGCACCTTCAGACGCTTCATTCCAATTTGAAAACCATTCATTGACTGAATGGCCGCCTGGGATGAAACTGGATTGTCATAACTTACAAAGCCTATAATACAAAACAAAACACTTCAGTTACATACTGCACAGTGACCATGTGACCTATAAACTAAAGTACTGATTCGGAACTGGAAAATCTAAACATTTAAGGTTTAGTGCATGGCTTACCGAAACACTTGCTAAGATTGGTCTGTTTGTCAATGAAGACCTTGGCTGAGATAACATTGCCGAAAGGCATAAACATCTGCAATAAATCCTGATCACCAAATTCTTGTGGCAGGTGGTAGATGAACAAATTTGCTCCTTCGGGGCCTGTTATAAAGACATGAGGAGGGAGACAAACAGAGAGCTTTAAACCTAGACCAATCTCTTTTTTTTTTTAATAAAGCATGTACATGTATGGTCTAGTAGTTAAAGGAAAAGTTCACCTCAGAATGAAAATTCTGTCTTAATTTACTCACCCTCAAGATACAAATTTGTATAAATTTAAAAATGTAAGCAGTTCTTGGCCACCATTGACTACCATAGTAGGAAAAATTGCATTATACATGTTTTGTTCTGCTGATCACAAAAGAAGATATTTTGAA
Organism: Triplophysa rosa; assembly: GCF_024868665.1. NCBI lineage: Eukaryota > Metazoa > Chordata > Actinopteri > Cypriniformes > Nemacheilidae > Triplophysa > Triplophysa rosa. The sequence continues at coordinate 22,393,615 of NC_079890.1, forward strand.
GAATGTAGGACACAGTTCTGCCATTGTCGCGTTTCCTACTATGGTAGTCAATGGTGGCCAAAAACTTTTTGGTTACAAGCATTCGTCCAAACATATTTCTCTGTGTTCATAACAACAAAGAAATTTATACAGATTTAAAACAATTGAGGGTGAGAAAATGACAGAATTTTAATTTTTGGGTGAAATGTCCCTTTAAAGGAATATCCCATGTTAAGTAGAACTTATTTTTGGTGGTATTCAACAGCATGTATAAGAAGTCCCTTAGTTAGTAAAAACAAAGGACAACACAGTAAAGAAAAGTAAATGAAGTTTAGGATACATTAGGATTAAACATCGTAAAGCTTGTATTTGTTAAATACAATTGTTGAATGAAACACCGTGTTACGCTTAAGGTGTTGTAAGAGGTCTTCCCAGTTCCCACTCTTCATTACTGTAACTACATCAATTATCAATGTTTTTACAAACGGAAGGATTAGCCAAAATGATTTTCTAAGCTAACAGAGCATGACACAGATGTTGACTCTTAACATGGAATATTCCTCCAGGAAAATTGCTTAAAAAAAAAATGTTTTACTGAACACAAAAGAAGATATTTTGAAGAATGTAGGACACAGTTCTGCTATTGTCGCGTTTCCTACTATGGTAGTCAATGGTGGCCAATAACTGTTTGGTTACAAGCATTCGTCCAAATATATTTCTGTGTTCACCAGAACAAAGAATTTTATACAGATTTAAAACAATTGAGGGTGAGTAAATGACAGAATTTTTATTTTTGGGTGAAATGTCCCTTTAAAGGAATATCCCATGTTAAGTAGAACTTATTTTTGGTGGTATTCAACAGCATGTATAAGAAGTCCCTTAGTTAGTAAAAACAAAGGACAACACAGTAAAGAAAAGTAAATGAAGTTTAGGATACATTAGGATTAAACATTGTAAAGCTTGTATTTGTTAAATACAATTGTTGAATGAAACACCGTGTTACGTTTAAGGTGTTGTAAGAGGTCTTCCCAGTTCCCACTCTTCATTACTGTAACTACATCTCTTATCAATGTTTTTACAAACGGAAGGATTAGCCAAAATGATTTTCTAAGCTAACAGAGCATGACACAGATGTTGACTCTTAACATGGAATATTCCTCCAGAGCAGCTGGTATGGATCTCCACACATTTCAAACAAATCAAAATTTAGAAGAAAAGGAAATCGTGGAGAATGATCATGATATCTTACCCGCGCTCTGATTGTGACTGGCTGTTGCAGCATATTTAAAACAAGAATGAATCTTCAGAAGGTGATAACAAAAGTCACGTGTACAAACAATGAAAAGCATCATGGGCCGACAAACATATCTTGCTAGCTAACTTCAGTACAGTTCTCTATTGAACATAGGATGATTTCACATCGACCCAAAAATGAGACCAAAGTTAATCAGAAACCAGGCACTCACCTTCCTTCTGGCTTCCAGCTGCACTGACGTTCTGCTGGGACAGTAAACTCTGGCTGTAGAGGCTGGGCAGAGCGGCAGCTGCGTACTGCTGGATCCCAGAATAGGCTGCCTGGGTCAAAGCCTCCATTGTACTACCAGAGCCGTTCGAGAGACCCCCACTGCCCAGACCACCATTCAGAGCAGCCATACCTGCAGACAGAGAAACACAGCTCAGCATTCAGACACACAAACACACGGGGAGGCCACAGAAAACTTCTAACACAGAAACGGCATTCAGAGACAACAGAAAAAGGGCAAGAGAATTAAAAATCAGACTTGAAATGACCTTTAGCTAACCCATCTGATCTTCTACAAACTTTAAAACAATGGTTCTTACTTGCTAGTGAGCTCATGTTGAGACCCGCTCCAGCACCAGCAGCAAAAGACTGAAGAGCACCTAAAGACGCCATGGGGTTCACAGAAGAGCTAGTACTGGAGGTGGGAGAGGAACCCGCTGTGGTGGAGCAGAAAAAAACAGTTCTTACACATTATCTATCAGACAATTCAATCTTTCACACAATGCCATGTAACCCAATCAGAGAAGGAAAAGCAAATACAAACAGTAGTAATAAACGTAAGTTTTGGCATGCAATAAGCCATTTGCCAAAGGTCAAAGACACAACTGATGGAAATATTAAGAGCTAGAGTAAGTGGACTGGTGCACGAAAAGCAGATGTTCACAACATTACAGTCGTTTGCAAAGCAAACATTATGAAGGCCAGCTAGTCACATTTTACAGATGAGACCTACAAAAAACAACGTTAAGAGCAGGAGGAGATTAAAAAGCGGGACCAACCCTTGAAGGCGTCCCAGGCAGATTGAGCGTGCTGTCCAGAGGGCGTACCTGAGCTGGTGAGGACGCTGAGGGGAGAGCTAGAGGTGGTCAGAGCGCTGCTACCTGTGGGGGTCACCTGTGTAGCGCTCGCAGCTGCTGCTAATGCAGCCAGATTCTGCATGGCATTCAAACCTGACACAGATCCACACATGCACACTTTATATTCAAATACAACAATATATACATATAGGGATGCACAAATAGGATTTTGGTGGCTGACACGATACATCACTTGCTGACTTGTCACTTAAGTAGATCACGGTGTCACCACGTGCATTAATGCACACTAGCTAGTTTGCATCAGACATTACTCAACTTGGAGCCTTCATGCAGATAATTCATTAAATTGATTTGTTATATCAGCTGTATGGTGCTTACACAAATTCAGAAAAGAGCCAAGAAAGCAAACATGGGTCACACTTCAGTATAGAAGTATATATATTATAACACACCATTAACTACGACTTTCCCCCCAATAAACTCTTAATTTGTTGCTTATTAATAGTTAGTAAGGTAGTTGTTAGGTTTAGGTATTGGGTAGGATTAGGGATGTAGAGTATGATCATGCAGAATATGTGCTTTATAAGACAAACAGCCAATATGCCATTAATAGGCATGCTAATAACAACTAGTTAATAGTAACAATATACTGAAGTGTACCGAAAGAGAATGGCATTACACACATTTACATGCACAATCCATCCATGCTGACCATTTCTAAACCTTAACTAATCATTTCAACACCTTGATCTGTGGGCATGCAATTTTCAATATCATTGACTACGAGCCATTGTACCTGGGGTTGAATGGTACTCACCTGACATTGGATGGAGATTGTTGAGCGCATTTCCAGAAGATGCAGACTGTTGAAGAAGCTGCAAATAAAGCTAGACATTACATCAAAACAGAGAACAGAGAGAGTCAGGACTGCATCCAGGACTGTGATTTAAGGAGAGAGAGGGAAAGAAGGGGAGAGAGGAAAGAAGGGACGAGGGAGAGGAACAAGGTAAGGGAGGAAGAGAGAAGCAGGCAACAATGCAAACTAAGACAAGCAGAAGCATGTGTGGTAAAGATAGAAACGGAAATGTAACTATGTGAACATTCAAGGGTTAAGAAATTATGAGGGATTTGAAAAGATACAGAAAGGGGAAAGATGAAGATAGAAGAGGTTTTCACAGCACACCCATGGAAGCAGCACTAACAAGTTAAAACAGGGCATCACATCTATGTTGGCTCAGGCCAATAATGAAAACGTACAGTTTTAAATTCTCCAATTATAGATGACCAAAAGAAATGTCTGGAGTTTGAGAAGCCAAATTAGAAGCAGCTAAAAAATGGCCAAACATAGACTTGTAGCCCATGTGCTCAAACACAGCAAAAAAACACTGCAACCTTTCTAAGGAGTCAGGCTATTTGTCTAAAACTATAATAAAGACTCATTAAACTCAACCCTACATTTTAAACACAGATGCAAATGATAATGCATTACAATTTAAATGGAGCAACTAAAAAGTACTGTTTGCACGGAGCACAAAACAGCTCTCATTTACTAAACTTAAAAGCTTTAATTCTGTATGCAATACATAAAGTCCTCAATAGAGGTTTACAGTTTTTAAAAATGCATAATACATTTCTACATGCATAATTCTACATTTCATGCCCCTGTTGCATCTGTATGCAATAATGCAGATCTGGCGTGTGTACTCACTGCAAGGTACTGTGGACCCAGTGAGTTCAGTCCTGTGAGGTTTCCCCACATGGAGGCAGCGTTGAGCTGTTGCATCTGTTGCTGCAGCTGCTGAGCGATGCGTTTCTGTTCTTTATCCTTCTGTGTGTCGGCAAACTTCACAACAACAGGAGAAGAGCAGCCCTGAGGGAAACAAGCAGCATATCGAAATGCAGCTCGCAATGTTTCAAAACATTAAACTGAAAGTGCAACACAAAGAGAGTAAAAAGAAAGTTCAGCAGTTTACGACTTTAAAACAAAAAAGTTAATTTCCAAATTCTGATTATTCAGAATATGTTTGGGGAATTTTGTGCTTGAGAGTTCGATTCTCATGCTTAATCTTGTAAATTGAACTTCATAATTGGTGCATTTCTTTACCTCCATGGTCTGTGCCTGGTGCATGGATTTGATGGCAGACTGTGCCATCTGTCTCGCAGTGAATGTGATGAAGGCACAGCCTGTGGAAACAGAGTTGAGAGGCATAAGAGCAGATGACAAAAGGACACAAACCTCAGGATTTAGTGCTCACTTACACTGCCTTAAATATAGACAACGACTTGTCTGGTGTTGAGGTCATGCAGAAACACTAGGTTCTGCTCAAGTGTCTCTGCAAACCGCATGGGCTCAAGTTGATAAGGTCTGTGACCATCACTTAAGCAGTTCCCATGGTGATGGGCTGCGTGTTCACTGCAGTCAATTCTAAAAGAAGTAGCGTGGGCCTCATGTACATTGTGTTCCCTTGGTTACACTTTGGTTGATTTAATCACAGCAACCCCCTACACCAGTGGTTCCCAAAGTGGGTGCCGTGACAACTAGCTAGGGTTCAGAGGTCACGCTAGACTTTTTCATTGTCAGGTTCGTAAAAAACGGTCATAATCTATTTTTACCCGTCGCAATGTGATATTACGTGCCAATTAGCATGTTTGTGACATCATCGCGACGTACATGCATTCTTTGAACTTACTGTATTTTAATACCCAATAAAGCCGAAGTCGTTTACATATTTAATGTTTCTGTTTTCGGACATAAAATACTAATTACAGACAAATGTTCACGTCCAGTCAGTAACAATGACAGGTGCTTGTACACGCCATTTTGTAATCATACATTTATTCACTTACAAGTAACTTTAAAGAGTACATTCCTCAATATTTTTAAGGGCTTATTTTGGTTTATGGAGTGTCCGACAACAAGTTTATGTACATACATGATGTAAAAATACTATTATTTCGTAATAATAAGCAGTTTTTATTACCTTACTTCTTGACTGACTCTCAAATGATTCGTTCCGCGATTCATCTGTGTAATCTCCGCCTTTCCGCCAGCGTAGTCTGATCTGATTGGTCAGATGGTCTAGTCTGCTGTGATTGGTCAAATGGTCTAGTCTGCTGTGATTGGTCAAACGCGTTCAGCATGTGTCGCAAATGGACCGCCTATCATTACTGCTGTATTACGGTTTGCAGGTGGTTGGATATTAACAGTGTATAGAGAGAGATGGCGTCGATTTTACCTTACCAGTTCGAGCCCGAGTCTGACGAATCATTCTTTAATCCTTATACAGATGCCAGTAAGAAAAAAGAATTTTTTAGACACTTCTCTTGTAACAGTTAGTTATCACGGCATACAGTGTACGGTGTTCGTATCTTCAGATGTTATTATAGCTATAGTACACCACGCAGTTCTTGAAATAAAGACTTTGCGAGTTAATATGGTTGAACACTTACATTAGCGCAACGAGTTTATAGCTAACGTTAGGTAAACAAACAGTAACAACCCCAAAAATAACGGTAACGTTAGCTAAACACAGACATGAGATAACGTCACACAAATTTAATTTTAAGTAAAGACAAAAATAAAGAGTCACACTTACAGGTTGTGATTCGGTGGAGCTTACAGGTCCAAATAAAGTTGGTATTGCAACATCTTTTAAGGAAAGACGTTTAATGTATCCTGCAGTAAAGGCGCCAAGATTGATGAAGCAATCTTCGGTAAAATGACGCGTGCAAAGTAAAACGTTCGGTTTATACTCCTTTGGTGTCGTTTGAAAAATAAATAGTAACCATTTTTTCCTCAGAAGTTCTTCCTTTGGTAGTGAAAATAAGACTGACTTAGTTTCACTACATAGAACACAGCTTCTCTTAGACATGATGCACACGTCACGAACGAGCTAGTACAGTGTTTGGGGAGGAGAGAGTTAAGTTTTCGCAGTCAGTCCTAGGCGGGGATTATTTCTAGTGACGTAGGTACATTGTGGTTAAAGATTCGGACAGGTCATGGCTTGTTCGCGTGATTCAGAGTCGATTACCTTTTTTATAAGCTAATAACTTTGTTATTCGTTCACCTTCGGATTTACAACTTGGCAGATTGCTTACATTCAAACACGGCAAAATTAAACACTTCATGAAATGTATTTTTTATGATCTCGAGGAATGTACTCTTTAAGCTGCTGTTAGGTCATGAATGGAGAAGATTTTCGCGTTAACGCGACCTCTGCTAGGGGTGCCACCAAATCTCAGCTTTTTTCCAGTACCGTATCATAATCTTTTACATCATACATTTTAAAATATATCAAAACACCAACACCGTTAGTTTTGTTTCCAAAGCTTCAGTACATAACAGCACTTTCGTCTTTGAATGTACTGCAAAAGCTCTTAAGAATGCTGAAGGAGAAAAGAAATGAGACATACAGCTCTCTGCTTGGAGCGCATCAGTCACGCTCGTCAGAAAAGTGAGTGAAACACACACAAGCACACATTTTTACAAAATTATATGTCATGAATAGCATGTTCACTTCCGCGATTTGGTACGATTGCGTTCAAATCAGCAGCGAAGCGTACTGGAGTTCACATGAACCGCACCCCAGAGCTCCCTTTATAAGCGGACTGGGGTACAGTTCGCGGGTGCGCACCTGGGTTCAGAAGACAGCGTTCACATCACCCAAACGAACTGAACTCTGACGTTAATCGATCCGGGTGCGCGCCAAAAGTGCTAAATAATTAAGTATCAATGTACTATCAATCTGTGTGTTTTGTTCCAACGATTCCCACATACAGTAAATGGTTCATATCAGTCTATAAGATTTGTTAACATGTGTCATCGAGTTGTAAATGACAGATGGTTAATTTAAATGATTTGTTTCACCTCATATAATGTCCGTTGTAATGCATTTGTAATAAAATCATGCAGCTGTTTATACTTCATTTGTTGTTTGCTCGTCTGGATTTAATTTTATATATGCATGTACGCATGTACATTTAGTTAAATCAGGGTTGGGGTGCCGTGGGAAAAAAACACTACAAAGGGGTGCCTTGCTTTCAAAAAGTTTGGGAACCACTGCCCTACACCACAGGTAACTGACAGCAATAAATTGGAAGAATAAAGGGACGAGGTTAAAATCCCAACAAGATGATTATAGTGACACAGTGTATATGTTCTACATTTGTTGAGCACATTCAATTTTGTATAACCTATGAGGGAAAGACTTCAGTTTCACTTGACTGTAAGGTTAAATGAAGATTTAACTATTTTCCCTCTGGAGTTCTTACCACGGCTCAGTCCATCAGGGCCTCGGAGTATGCGGCACTCCTCAATTTGACCGTAAGGAGAAAACATGAGCCTGATGTCGTTCTCGTTGCACTTCTTTGAAACCATTCCAATAAACAGCTTTCGGTCTTCTATAGCTGAAACACAAGACAAGCACATTATACTGCACTGCCTGTTTGACAGTCACTGTGGAAAATTCCTCAAGCTGTTTATAAATGAAGGACTGTCACAATGCTGTGGCAAACTCACCGTTGTTTTTCTCACTGTCTGCAGGCTTCATCTGAATAGGATGATGCATCTGCAGAGAGAACTCACATGTGACTTATGAACACTGACAAACTTCAGCCCCCATGAGAAATAAACGGTTTCAAACGGGTTTGTAACCGTTCCTTTGGGTGCGCTTGTAAAGGCTTTTATAAAGCCAATATATGCATGCAGATTTGATGCATTTGTAAGAGCAATAATACATGACAAGCTCATCTAATGGAACATATGAGAATATCTTCCCACAGTAAAAAACAGATGATTTTCTCACCCCTGGAAGAATCTTCATGTTGTGAAGGGCATTTTGTGCTTCTAACGCAGATTTACGGGAATAATATGTGACAAAACAACAACCTACGAATCGTGAGAGAAGGAAAAATGCAACAAACCAAAAGTGCCTATTATTCCCCTGAAATGCGTTTTACTAACATGAAACATCTCATCTCAGTGGGCTTATTGACCATCAGGTACCTTTACTCTGTGGCGGGTTTTGACTCCTGTCTCTAAGAATATTGATTTCATACACTGCACCGTAGGGCTCAAACAACTCGCGCAGCTGATCCTCAGACCACATCCGAGGGATCTGACCCACAAACATTTTGATAGCATCAATGTCGGGCTGGTCCGGGTGGTCCAGGGACCCGTTCATCTTGGTTCTATGGGGAAGAAAGACCAAGAGGGTTAGAGCGAGAGCCAAAATAGCCCGTCTCTTATGAAAACATTTTTCCCAAGTGTGAGAACGCTATAACTACAACAAGCTTAATTTACTAACAGAGCAGTGCTAGACAGATAGATCGGCTAATATCCCGATATTTTAAGACAGGCGACTCTGCTTCCTAAATAACATTGGCATCAGACCTTGATAAAGTCCATTTTTGTTGACCAAAAACATTAAACCTTTGTATAATCACTCACCCATAATCACTAAAGTTATCAGTAGTGGTCTTTTTTAATGGCCGATGCCGATTTTAAGAAAGCAATGTTGCCAAAAGGCCGATATAAGAAATGTTATAATTATAGTAAAAAAAAGAAACATGCAAGAAATTTGTGAAACTAAATAAACATTTTACATAACATTTAAGCAATATTCTCTTAATTGTACAACATTTAATGAGGTAACACTTCAATATTAACAATTAGTGCAGCTTTTATGTTTAACTGTTTTACTGCTTTAATCCAACAGATGATTCTATAGATAATGTGAATATTTAATGACAAAAACAGAATATAATTCATTAATATTAATATACAGTTACTGTACAAATAAATAGCATGAAGTTATTTTACTCCGTATGTTTCACTTTATTACATTAGGCCAAAGTTTAAAAAAATAACATTTGCCTTGACTATTAAATATTTATGTCCCTATTTCTGTTTTGTCTCTGTGAAAACAATACAAAAACATGACAAAAAGCACAGCCCATATGCTTAGTTAGCAGCATGTAGCTTAGCATTAAAACAGCAGTTGGGGCTTTTCTGGGTCACCGCTAGTGGGCTCTCCCTGTTCTTCGTGGACGTTTGCTCCATGGCTTTTGGTCGGGGTCACTGACACGTGCAGCTATGACACGTCAGAGGAGGTCTGGCCCTCCCGGCTGAGCCTGGTTTCTTCCGAGGTTTTTTTTTCTCCATTTATTCATCTTTGGAGTTTGAGTTCCTCGCCACAGCAGGGCAGTGTTGGCTTGCTCACCGGGAGACTGCATTTATTTATTAGATATTATTTATTAGAATGATCTTGCTTATAAACACCATGCACTGTGCTGTGTTTTACCTTTCTGTGTTGCCAGATTGGGTGGACAATTTCCAGCCCAAAGGCTCATTAAAACCCACCCTCTCCAACATAAACTAGCCAAACTGTTAACTGCCAAAATAATGTGACTTAATGTAATGTAATTTCTTGCAATGTCAATCAACGATGATAAAGACCAATTTATCTCCTTAAAACGAAGTATGACAAGATGAAAAATAAAATAAAAACAAGAAAAACAGATCTAACGGATCAAACGTAGCAAATGCATTAAAGAGAGCAAGAAATATAAAGAGAGCAAGAAATATGACTAATTTGTCCAGAAACCGCTTCAAAGTGACAATCAAGAAATTAACCAATGACTTTAACCCTCAAAAAACACATGCATCACTATGCAAATTTTTGTGCAAAAAACTTGTTCATGAACTTCATACACACACCACGGCAGCCAAAAATGTGCAATTCATTGATACATACTAATACAACTTTGAATACAAAAAACTTTGGCACTGCAATAGCTTCGATATACAAAATCTGGTCTTTATCGCACCAAAACGCCATCACGAGTCATCACATGCGGTAGACTGTAAAAGGTAGATTGATTGACAGGTCTCCATATCCCAGACCCAGACCCAATTGGTTAAACTGAACCAATAAGGGTTGTGTTCAGGATAGGGTTGTCACGGTACCATAAACATATCTTACGATACTATACCAGCTAAAGTATCTCGATACCAAGTAGTATCACAATGCTGTGCCATGTTCATAATTCAAATCTATAAAAAAACAGATTTAGATTAAACATTTTGTATTTACTATAGTAAACTGTATTATACTTTGCTACAATTTATCCAATTACTACAGTTAATACAACAAAATATTCTAGTGCAAATACTGTAGTATACTTAAATATTTACTATGGTAAGACTCAAAAACACTAGCGTCTATAAGTTTTAGTAGTTTACTGTAGTAAATACTAAAGTACACTAGATCATTTTCCATTTCAAATGTGGGACAAATTTCATTGCTACAGCAGTCTTTATAAAGGGAAATATTAGGCTTACTTTAAATGCAGAACTAAAATGGCCAGTAGGTGGCGTCAACTTTCCACTGAACAAGTTCGTTAAATGATTCACGAACTCAAAGCGCTAATTTGAATCATTTTCTCATCCGAGTCATTCACAACACACATTCATTTAGGAGATAAACACCGCAAAAAGGCAGATGTAAGTGTTCAAATGAATATTAATGCGCATATGCAACATTACCTACGGTACTACGGTTTCAAAAATAGAGAGGCATCGCGGGTATTTTGAAGCTTTAGCATCGCGTTGCTACCGTAGCACCGGTACATCGTGCAACCCAAGTTCAGAGTGTTTGGGATTGCACTACACATTATTTTCGAACGTTTTGAAATAACTTGACAAAATAAAAGCAAAGAAAAGGCAAGCTGCTTGGGCAGGTTTTTAATTTCATAAGCAGCCCAAATTTTGTCCACCCGCCCAATGCATTTTTCTCCAGTCTAACCCCTTCAAAAGATGCAGGAACCCGCCCAATCTGGCAACACAGGCCCTAGCCTTGCAGAGGATCTCCTAATTGCGTCACCTGCTGAGGTTGTTTAAAAAACCTTTAAAATTACATACTAAAACAAAATGTTTGAAAAAAGAATTATTATAGTCTTTAAAGGTGTATCAGGAACGAAATGTTTTAGTTGTTTAAATGTAGGTCAGATCTAGCATGGATTTCCTTTGTGCCAATTGCAGCACGCTCAGAAATGACCACTTGAAAGACAAGTTGTGGGGGTGTTTTGAAGGTGGAAAACGGGTAGGTTTTACGCAAACTATGTCATATCAAAGTGGCATAATAATAATTTCACTGGAGCCATGCGTAACCATACTGTATTGGGTTCGTATTGCTGCGATGCGGAAAATGCGGACGGAAGAGCGAAATGCAGGCATAAAACAAAAAAGTAGATAATGATCTAAAGCTACATACAGTTATGTTAACAATTACTTATAATATTTTAATATTTAAAATGCATGAAAGATGTATTGACGTTATTTGATGGCAGAATGAGCTGTAAATGCGGTGAATGCATTTTGAGCAAACTCAATAAAACAGAGATGAGAATGTCTCAGCTTCTAGATTCAGAGAAATTAGAAATTTCTTTGATTATAATGTTTATCACAAAAAAAGCACTTCAATAAAATGATCGCTTCGCACTATTATCTGTGTGCCCATGCGCAGATTCCTCTGACGGAGTTATTGTTCACAAACATTGAGCTGACTTTCAACCAAACATAATGCTTGCATTTCCTCAACAAGAACATGTAAAATAACATTAACATCATAATCACATGCGGACTCGAATGTTTAGCCTATGTATGCTTTATTAGCGCCTGTTTCATTCGCTCTGTGCGAGATCAAATGCGTTCTGTAGCTTGTTCGGGTCTTTTTGTCCATTGCTTTCTATTCGCTTTTTTGTTTACACATATTGCTTTGCTTTATAAATAATAATAAAAATATATAATGTAGGCTATCTTGTTTGTTGATAGACTATAGGCCTATCCTAATTATAACTTGTAGGCTACTTAAATTGTGACAATTAAAAAAGGCTATTTTTCATTCAACATCATTTATATAAACAAATAATGAAACATTTGTTTTTAATTGTTCTTAAATATTTTAAGTTTCATGATTTCAGCGTCACTTCTTGCAGCCGCTAAAATGATCCAGTAAGGGTTGGCGCATCAGCAAATGCAGAAATATTAATGATCGTAAGGAAAGTGGAATACATGACTGTTTTGGCTACATTAAATATTGGATATGAACAGTTTGATTAATATGGGCCTACATTCTTTAGTCTTTAAAATGTATTACAAAGGCCCTACGCAAAGTTTTTGGACCACCTTATGGGCCATTCATAGTTTTAGAATAGTCGACTACACGGTTTCAAAACTTTTGTTTAAACAAAATTTAGTCATAGCGCACATCCCTATTACATTCACACACAGCAACATTACACACTGCATGAAATGTAATTTTAAGGACATTGTAATATTTACTCTAAGAACAAGCCATTGTCGTGTCGTGCCACGTTGCACCAGCCACGTCCAGTGTAGACAATGTGTCAAAAGCATCCAAGTCCAAACATTAGAACAAATCACTCCTCACAACATCAGAGATTATTCTTAAACTACTTTTTCGTACTTTAAAAACTGTCATGCACAAATAAGTTTTTAATCAAGAACTACTTGCTTGATTGAAAAACTACTTTGAGATTTATCTTTGAATGTCTTTTTCACAATCTCAATGGAATATGTAGGGCTTAGTCTGCCATAGTACAATTTATCTAGTGCTTGACAGAGAGTGAGGCACAAGTAGAAAATAATGAGTGATGTCATTGGACAAGCCTGAAACACCACTTCATTTCTCTCTTTAGCAGCTGCTGATCAGTCGAGTGACAGTCCACTCGAAGATAAACACAGCATTGTTCCGCTGACAAAGAGCCAGTAGCTAAAAGCAAGATTAAAGGCGTTTATCGATCTGAGGACTGCAGAGCTAATAAAACCTTCCACTTTGTTTTTGTTGATTTCCCAACAACAAGAACTTGTTCAGACAAGAAGATTCTCCACAAGATTCACAAATTCTCCACAAGATCATCCACTCTGGATGTTCACAGGACAGCAACGATGCCGGATAGGATAGGAAATGACTACGTTCCATCGTCACTCAAAATTATATTGAATTATTTGGGTTTCACATCTACTTTAGCCAGTGAGTAGTTCCATAATGTTGTAAATGAATAAAGACTAAAGGTCTTTGCACATACAGTCCGAAATTTTCGTATGCATTTTTTCGTATTTGTCTCTCGTGTGTACGGTGTCTCTGAATTGTTAAAAAAAGGCCACTCAAAATGCTTGACGGATGCGAAAAATGCAGAAAATCGAACCCGGTCCGAATTTTTTTATGACGGACGAAAATATCGGAGGCAGTGTGTAAATGTGATTGACACAACGTGAGGTCGTATTTATTTTTTAACGTGCGGAAATTTCGGACGCAAATTTCGGACTCAATGTGCAATGGGCTTAACTGAGCTGTTCAAAATGACAAAACAAAACTTAAGTTTAACTGGTAAAGCACTGCTTTAGAACAAGATTGCAGAAATGTATTAATTGAACTCACTTTTTTGATAAATAGATAAGCCAAATGCATAAATGAGAGGAAAGAGAGAAAAGAATTTCTTCATCAAAGAATTGATGAAGAAATACCGCTGGCTCAAATGAATACAAATATTTCACTTCAGTGACCTTCAACATGAAGATTATTAGCAACATTGAACTCTTCTGTTCATTTCTTGTGGTGGTTTAGACACAACATGTACACAAGCAGAGTGAAGGCAATTTAATAAAGTAGTACAGGACACCAACAAAACAAAAAATATGTCAGTAGTCAGCAGTTTCTAGTTCTACTCTGGGTTTAAGTTTTCCCTTTGTAGTTATAAAACATTACTGCGAGAATCTCTCAGAAAAACAAGCAACACTTCACACATCAAAACAAATGTTGTTTCTATAACCCACTGTACTATACTTTAATGTTTTTCAAGAATCCTGCAGCATATTTACAAATAAAAATAACAGAATGGTCACTTCAGACTGCTCAGCAATATCATATTTTACCAGTGAACAAACACTTTCTAGGATCATACTCGATTAACCCTCTTAAATCTTAAGCATCCTTTTTCTCCTGATCAAAATACTTTTAACTTGAATTATGCCATATGCAATAGGTAAAAAAAAGTATCAAAAGTAAAAATGCTGTAAGCATGCTCATGTCACATGCATTTCTCTTTCCAGTTCCCTTTTGGTTTTTATAGGTTATAGTACATGCATTATACGAATATACAACATAATTCAGCAGTTCCAGACAGACGAAATTTCTGATAGATCTGACATACCATATCGCTCATGGATGATGCATTAGAACCGAATGATGCATTAGAACCTAATAATGACATACAATTTATTACATCTGTTACAGCTAGAAGCCCACACTTATAAACGTTCTGCTCATTTAGTGACTTAAACACACAATGCTAAACAAACCTTAAATTAAACTTAGATTTAGTCTATACTCACACTGGGCCGGAACTCAAACTGCAATGGTCCACCATCATCTCTGGAAGAAAATCCAGTTTAAAGGAAGCCATTCTCTTCAACAGAACTCCAAGTTTTTTACAATCAGTAAGCCTCAAATGAATGCTAACAAAACTCCACAGAAACACAGACTTCCTCAAATTTAAACGGCAACAGCTATAATCCGTAAAGTAAAAGTCCTCTCAAGGTTCTGAACTTGTAAAAAGTGACATTGGGAACAGCTATCAGAAAGAAGGAAGCATACACCTCACGGATGCCGATCGGATCAGACACAAAACTGAAATTTACATGAAGCAGAGAGAGACAACGATGAATGACAAACACAGGCCGTAAAACTGGTCACTGGGTTGGGACTGAGGATTAGGACAGGCCCAACAGGCCACTAAATGCTGCACCCCTACACCTACAAAGAAAAGTGCTGATGACAGGGGACTTTTTTGTGAGTGTTTCTCTTAGCAAAGCAAAACCGAGTGCAGCGTCGGATAAATAAAGTGTCAGATTGATGCTGATAAGCGTGAGCGAGCGGCAGGAATGAATAGGGACAGGTATCACTATGGTAATCCCTGAGCTGAAGCCCCCACCGGGACACAATTGGGTTCCGGCAGTGGGCCATGGATGATGCACTGTTCCATCATGGAGGGGCAGTGAAAGGGAGGGGGAAACATACTGTTTGAGGTCATGCAACAGGGGCTGTCTAGCAGTTTTGGGTCAAAACACTGATGGAGCTAATAACTTTACCAAGTGTCATTTTCTAAAACCATGACGAAATAGTAACTCGCTAAATATTGTCTAAGAATATTCTTCCTAAAGGAGCGTGTATACTTGACTTTCCGCATCCGTCTCTAGCAGAAACGCGTCCGCACAGCTTCTTGAGCATACTCTTCACGGATTAAGCGTGGACATCCGAGTTTGACACATGCACAGTATAAATGAGTAAGTGTGCTCTACCACACCGTCAGAGGTCAGCGCTGAGTCGCGTCATTCACAGAAAGCAAATTAATGATAGAGGAAGTAATTCGCCATTGTAAACAATCCGAGCAAACAGCAAGACAACAAAGAACAACAACCAAACAGTATGGAGAAGGATATGCTTCTTAGCTTACTGCTCTTGGTTTGAGCGTGTTTGAGCGGCACACTGCACACTTTCTGTGTGTGTATTGACCCCTAGTGGACTAGTGCACTTTTTTGTGCATGCGCTGTTGTATGCGAAAATTGCATCATGCGGACGGCGCCAAAATGCGGACGGACAGACCATACTTCGGCCTTAAAGCTGAAGGACTTAATTTTCACACAAGCAACTTTGTCTGACTGAAGGAAATCGGGATGCACCAATCCGATACTCTGGATCAGATTTGGGGACGATGCGGGTCTTTTTTGCTGGATAGGGTATCGGACTGATGGGTTCCATTCAAATCCGATCCGTTGCGTAACCCGTGGATGTTACACTTAAGCTTCAAAAAGGACTAACTATCAGGAAACCACCGTAAAAGTTTTCATGCACTGTAATCCATGTCATGTATTGCGATAGCTTTATGCGAGGAATAAACCAATATAGCATAATTAATAAAATCTGACCTCCGCTGGTGCTGTCAACTGTCAATCTCCATCCAGAATGCATGTGTCCGGTAACAGTCAGGACGTTACTCGTTCCAATGTTTACATTATTCTTCATAATCACTAGATAATAGTCTATGTTTTTTTTTTGTTTACAATGCATTTTGCCAGAGATGGTACTCGCAGAGTGTATTGGATTAAAGCACTGCAAGGGGTCTATGTTGTGCGTCATTCATACACAATAACTTTATTTTTAACTGTTGGATGGATGCAATGCACTATGAGTTAAACACATTACATATCTCTTCTCTTGTGTTATAACCATTTTAAACTTGGGGAGCAAATATCCCTGCGACATCATTATGTGTCCGGGATGCTCGTGAGTGAAGCGGGTGCATTAAGCGCATCATTCTGCGTCCAATGCACATGACTGTAAATAATAGGGGTGGGAACCACAGGGTACTTCACGATACGACACACAGCTCACAATACAAATAATATCACAATGCACCGATACTACGGTAATCAGTATATTGCTTGGCAATTCTATAACGATACATCACTGCATCTGTAAATGACGGTGAAAAGGGCATCAAAAATTCATATGATGTATTTAACATAGGGGTGGGCGCAATGACCAAACATCTATTTCACGGAATGAGTAATTTTATTTCACGGTAACTATGTATTTCACATTAATAATCTTATACCTAATTGTTCTTAGATTGACTTAATTTATTTATTTGTTACAGTTAATTTGAATGCTCACCATATTTATAATGTAGGCAAGTTATGAAAATGTACTAAAGATCTCAAATTAAGTTCTGATAATGAGATTTATTATTTATTTATCTTCTGGCTATATCATATGTATACAGTGGAAAGATAGACAACAAGTAAAACAATGAAGTATGAATATATGCACAAACAATGAGAGTACAGTATATGACTAGTGTTATAAACTGGTGTTCATGGGGTCTGTACTGTAGGCCTTCATCTTTCTTTACTCTCTATTAGATGCACATTTTTAATGTGTTGCGATTCTCTGTCTTTAGGTTTGTTTATTCTCGCGCTTGTCTTTGCACTGTGAGCACATGCGTCTCCCAAAACGGGGGTTTGTGGCACGTCACGTCAAAGTAGGGCTGTGCAAAAATATTGATACATGTAACTATCGCAATATTTTTTTTTCGATAGTGTTTTGATAGTGATACCTCTACTATCGATAATTTTTTTAAATCATGTCATATACATACGGCCAAAAGTAAGTGGAAGCGAGCATGGCGAAAAATATAAGAATGTGTGGGTGTGCTTTGGTTTTCAAAATAAGTAATGGAGTAATGAGTTATATAAAATAATGCTGTTTGTAGGCTTCGCAAGTCATGACACAAGTCACTTGGCTACTGCAGTGCATTAGACAAAAAGTTTATTAAGAAAAGTAACTAGGGCTGAAACGATTCCTCGAGTAACTCGAGTTATTCGAATACAAAAAATCATCGAGGCAATTTTTGCTGCCTCGAAGCCTCGTTTAATCCATTTAACTACAGTACACACGGAGCACTGCGTTTCCCCACGGACCGTTATTACTGACGCACAGCCCGCTAAACTCTATTCATGTTACAGGGCTCTCAAGTCTCATGCATTCACCGTGAGACACACGCATTTTAGTCTGTTCACACGCTCACACGTGTTTCTCATGCTGATAAATAACTGATAGCTTATAGGGCTGTGACGGTTGCCGTAACAACCGCACCACGCGATGGTAAAGTGCCATGACGGTGAACTGCCACCGGCGGTAGTGCACGTCACTCTGACAAATATAGGTGTAATAAATATGAGAGTTGCGATAACGATTGCTAGTTGTAGCCTTTCAGTTGTGGGTGGTTTTATTTAAAAGATTTTAATTATTGGCATATGTTTCCGTTGGTGCGTTCGAGCGCAGGCCTGCACGGCAAAACCCAGGTTATTCTGCGGGTTATACAATGGATCTTGTTGTGAAATGAACAGATATGTAAAATCAAAACTGGCTATGACCCGCTTGCTTAGTGTCGGAGCGCGCGCAGGTTTTGCCACGGTTGCGGAGAGACATCTCTTCATTTGCGCTCCTGTGCACATCTTCTGAACGCGCATTTAGTGCAGCTG
Source organism: Triplophysa rosa (assembly GCF_024868665.1). Lineage (NCBI taxonomy): Eukaryota > Metazoa > Chordata > Actinopteri > Cypriniformes > Nemacheilidae > Triplophysa > Triplophysa rosa. The sequence goes on from NC_079890.1 coordinate 22,412,060, forward strand.
TACACATTTTAATCTGGACAATGTCAACAAGTAAGTTTCACATCAACGAGTCGGAAAAAGTAAAGTTTTAATGGCAATCTGAATAGGAAAGCCAAAGTAGGTTTAAACAGTTTGTTTCAAATGGAATAGTTAAGGACTGTAAGGGTTAATACGCCACTGACTGAAGTTACTGCAACAAGAGCTTTTTTATTTAGTATTTAGCTTTCTTATATCATTTAAGTTTTCATTATTTACTGATGTTTATTTAAATGTTTTATATGCTGTAGTGTGCCGTTTCACTGATGGATTTGCGCGTTAAACATTGACGGATGTTTCATCCTCATTTATTTCAAATATCATATTTCAATTATTTAACAATTTCAAGTATTTAAATAAGGTCTATATTTCTCTTCCACTCGTCATGTGGATGCTACACGCAAATATAATAATATAAATATTATTTATATAAATAATATATATTTCTCAACCACCGCACCATCGCGGTCGATTTGTCTATTACCACCGCGGTGGTAAAAAACTGCCACCGTCACAGCCCTAATAGCTTATTGAAATGGTGAACTGATATTTGACTTGGTTTTAGTCTATTTTACGAGTGAAACTTGTTTTCCGGCTGCATTGAGTCCATCAAACTAGATGCGGACTTAGTGGACACCGAATCCTGTTATTTACACATGTCATCTGTCTGGTCTGCATGTCTGAGTGAATGAACTGCACAGTTTAACGTGCTACACGCGTGATGCTCATGAATTTGTCTGCGTCTGCGCTGAATGAGGACATGAACCATGAACTTCACCTCCAGAATTGCACAAACATGTTATTGTTTGAGTGAAGAAACAGAGATACTAAAAAATAAGGGTCTTCTGACAACCTGCCAAAATAAAAGTCATAGGCTATTGTTTGAAATTATTAGTTCCATTTTTATTCATGTTTCTTATTTATATATTTGTATTATATTGCATTTTGAATATAATATGGCAATGGAATGTACTAAATGGGTTTAGTTTTCGCAGATATTAATGTATGCTATTTCAGCAATAAAAACTAATTGTTCTAAAAAGGAAACAAATGAGTTGTTTTACTCATTTTAAGAGACCTGTCTTATTTTCTCTTGTATATTTAGTATTGCTTTTTAATAAAGAAAAAGTACTTATTATCCGAATACCCGATTAATCGATGGAAAAATCAGTAGAATACTCGATTAGTAAAAGAATCGATAGCTGCAGCCCTAAAAGTAGCAATGACATTTATTGTGCTTTCACGGATGTGACACCAGCACATTTACAGCACGGATGAACTAGGGGTTTTATTCTGCCCATGTTCATTGTTTTAACTGCAATGCACCACAACAGCCAAGTGACTTGCGTGAACCACCTTATTCCCCTGTGCTACCCACTTGAGGGGCGCAATCCACAGTTTGAGAACCCAAACCTCTGATCTAAAGGTCCATGCATCGCACATCATGGCCACTCTGCAGAGGTAAGGGATGTTTTTACACTTTTCCTTACAGAAAACCCCAGGTGGTGCACAGCATGTTGTAGTTCTAGCTCTACTTTTTACATTTTCTATTTAAAGTATTGCAATATATCGCAAATGTGTATCGTATCGAAATACACAGCAACATATTGTATCGTGACCCATCTATCGTGATATGTATCGTATCTGGAGGCACTTGCCAATACACAGCCCTACGTCAAAGCACTCACGTTATGAGCATCATCGCACATTTCAACGCAAGTTTCGCCTTGGCTCGCCTAAAGTTAAACTTTATTAAAACTATTAACAGCTTTACAAAACAATCTGACTTCTGAAATACGTGAGAATGTACGTGCAGATACCTGCACCAGCAGGTGCAGGTGAGAGAGAAAGCACCAGACTGGAGCGGATCACGAAACTACTACAGACTGAAAGAAGGTCAAAAGAGTACTTGATTTGTTACTTTGTTATGGGTGCATTAATTCACATGTTTTTTCATCATAACTCCCAACTTGCAGAGCGTAGAGTTAACCACGCCTAATTATTTACATTCACTATGAAATCCAAAGTGCGCCCAAACTTTTGATTTAAAAGACGCTGGCCAATTGTTGTTAGTCTGCCATTACGCTCGTATTTCTTCTTCGCTGTGAATTACAGTTTCCGTTCATCTGACCAGCCGGAATCTGTGAGCGCCACCACAAGAAATCTGGGGGTGCTGGCGCTCCAGTAAATACAGTTTACAGATTTAGATCTTTAGAATGTGGGAAAAAAATCGATACCTGGTGCCAGAGTATCGAAAGCGTCTCGTGGGGTAAAATATTGCGATAAATTGCCATATCGATTTTATCCACCCCTACTAAATAACGTAGAAGCGAATGTATGAAGTGTCCATCATTATGCATCATTATGTGTCCAGGATGCGCATGAGCGAGTCTGTTCCACTCTGCATTGGAGACTTTTATACGGTGATAGTTTTGTGCAATACATTTTTTTTGTTAAAGGAGACATCAGATAAAAACCCCACTTTTTCTGTGTTTAAGTGCTATAATCGGGTCCCCGGTGCATCTTTGGTGTGCTTTTCCCTGCAAGCATGTGAGAAATTGAGCCGTTAAGATTTCGCTCCGATTGTGACGTCCAAAGCAGATTTAAAAAAAAAAAAGTTGGAAAACCGTTTTTCAGCCAACGACCCTGCGTCTGTGTGGAAAGGCCTTAAAGACATGACCAACTACAAGCCACCATCCCCCAATTTTGCAGGCAATCAACACCTGGTCAATGATCTGAATGACTTTTACTGCAGATTTGAAAATGCTAACTTTACACCTCACTCCAACTCTGACATTCTCTCTACACAACACCTATCACCTTCAGTCACCCCACCTCCTGCACTTCAGATCAGTGAAGAGGATGTGTGCCGAGTCTTTAGGAAACAAAAGACAAGAAAAGCACCAGGCCCAGATGGTATCTCCCCAGCCTGTCTTAAAAGCTGTGCTATTCAACTGGCCATCATCTTCTCACAGATCTTCAACAGATCACTGGAGCTGTGCACAGTTCCTTCCTGTTTCAAGCGCTCCACCATAATCCCCATCCCAAAGAAACCCAAAATCACAGGACTGAATGACTACAGACCCGTCGCTCTCACATCTGTGGTCATGAAGTCATTCGAGAGACTGGTACTGGCTTATCTGAAGGACATCACAGAACCCTTACTGGACCCCCTGCAGTTTGCCTACAGAGCAAACAGGTCTGTTGAGGATGCAGTTAACATGGGGCTGCATTTTGTCCTGAAACATCTGGATAGACCAGGGACCTATGTGAGGATCCTGTTTGTGGACTTCAGCTCCACTTTCAACACCATCATCCCATCACTGCTCCAGACAAAGTTAACCCAGCTATCTGTCCTGGCTCTATCTGTCAGTGGATCACCAGCTTTCTGACAGACAGGCAGCAGTTAGTGAGAATGGGGAAACTCACATCCAGCACCCGCACAATCAGCACTGGCGCCCCCCAGGGGTGCGTTCTCTCCCCACTGCTCTTCTCCCTGTACACAAATGACTGCACTGCCCAGGACCCTTCTGCCAGACTTCTGAAGTTCGCAGACGACACCACACTCATTGGCCTCATCCAGGATGGTGATGAGTCTGCGTACAGACAGGAGGCTGAGCAGCTGACTGTCTAGTGCAGTCATAACAACTTGGAGCTGAACACGCTTAAAACAGTGGAGACAATTGTGGACTTCAGGAGAAACCCCCCTGCACTCCCCCCTCTCACCATCATGAACAGCACTGTGGCAGCAGTGGAGTCATTCAGGTTCCTGGGCACCACCATCTCTCAGAACCTGAAGTGGGACAATCACATTGGCTCCATTGCTAAAAAAGCCCAGCAAAGGTTGTACTTCTTACATCAGCTGAAGAAGTTCAACCTACCACAAACTCTATTAAAACAGTTTTACTCAGCTGTCATAGAGTCTGTCCTCTGCACATCCATCACTGTCTGGTTTGGCTCAGCCACAATGTCAGACATCAGAAGACTACAGAGGACGGTTCGGACTGCTGAGAAGATCATTGGTGCTCCCCTGCCCACCCTCCAAGAACTCTATACATCCAGAGTGAGGAAAAGGGCTCAGAAAATCACCCTGGACCTCTCACATCCAAGCCATCAGCTCTTCACAATGCTGCCGTCTGGTCGGCGCTACAGAGCACTGAGCACCAAAACAACCAGACACAAAAACAGCTTCTTCCCTCAGGCCATCTACTTCTTGAACAGTTAAATGTTTTTACACACCGTGCAATTAATAACTCTGTGCAATAATAATTAAGTGCAATATTAATTATATCCTCCAGATAATACATTATCTATTTTCTGTAAATTATATTTCATTCATTCTGCTGTATATAGCACATACCTTGTACTACAATAGTCTATTCTTATTTTTTACTTGTACATATTTACATACATACATAGCTTTACTCGCTATATCTTTATCTTATGTTTATTGTACTGTATTTCTTAATTTTTTATACCCATAGGCCCTTATTTAAATCATTGTGTACTGTATTCTATTGTGTTATGGTCTCTGTGTACTGTTGTTGCTGTTTCTGTGTTCTGGATGCTCCTGTTACCAAAACAAATTCCTTGTATGTGCAAACATACTTGGCAATAAAGCTCTTTCTGATTCTGATTTTATTATAATGTTACCGCCCCTTAATCTACACAATTCCAACCACCGTGCTACGCCATTGTTGTTTTCACAAGCAACAGCGGTGTACGTGACGCCATGGCTAAAATTCATGGACAACATGCAATGTAGTCGCTGCACCAAGTCCAAACCTAGGAAGAGACAGGAGTGGATTTATTTTAATTTAAGTGGAAATCCCTCAGAAACCATAAGTGAAAACCTGCTTGTTTGTACGAATCACTTCAAACCGGAGTGCTTTATCAACCTGAGACAGTACAAGCAGGATTAGCTTCAAAGTTGTTCCTCAAGAGGGATCGAGACCGTCTGAATGAGACAAAACTAAATCACGGGCTAAATAGAACATTCAAAGCTAGTGTTAAACTTACTGTATATAAGTGCAGATGGACACTTGGAGTTTAGCTGTATGAATGTTAATACATTATGTGCATTAATATGTTTAGCTGTGGCAAGCTGTTTGTTTTGCTAATGAACAGGGGTGAACACTGGGGTTAGTTTCGTTATAAACGTCTCAAATCAATCGTGCTTAGGCTGAAAAATCTGTCACAGCAAACTAGCTCTCACGTTGTGTGTGTAACATTATAACTTGTCAATGACAAGCGCTAAAATCCATGGAATCCACTGCAGATCTCAGTGGAATTACGTGGATTGTAGGTAAGCATACACGCACAACGTAAGCGCATTAGGATGCGCTGTTTGCTGTGACTGATTTTTTGTCTCCGGACAAATGATTTGAGACATTTAAGACGAAACTAACCGCAGAGGAATTCAGGAAATATCATTTAGCTAAACCATTGCCATGGCAGTACTACACGTGTGTGTTGCGAAAACAGAAATGGCGGCAGCGCCATGGGTGGACACGTTCAGAAAAGGGGGCGGTAATATTATAATAAGAACGACTACCTACGTCAGAAAGCGAGCGAAATCTGAACGGCTCGTTTTCTCACAGGCTTGCAGAGATAGGCTCACGTAAACAAAGTTACTGGATTGTCATTTTTCACGTTTTCTGAGTTGGTAGATGCACCAGACACCCGATTATAGCACTTAAACATTGAAAGTCAGATTTTCATGAAATGTCCCCTTTAAGCAAAATATGTTCCAAACATTTCATGAAGACCCTAATAAATCATACCAACTTATTGAAAGTGCTTGTCTGAGGAGACCTTTAAACACTTTTTTGTAAGTATCTGTTCTTTATGAGAGCACATTGTAAAGCATATATCATACTCCAGTACAAATTAAAATGCATTTATAAAATGTTTTTAACTTTAATACAGTACCTATTACATTTTTAAAAATCCTACTTTTAAAAGTAAAAATACTTGGGTAAAAGAAAGTGGTAGATTTTAATATACTCAAGGATTAAAAGGTTAAAAACAACATTTATTTATGAAATGTAGGAGTAAAAAGTGTTATGTACTTTATCAGAGTGTTTTTACTTTGGACAAAAAATACTTCCCTACATTATAAAGTACAGATATTTTAAAATGTACTTGAAAGTAAAAATGTTTAAGTACTATCCATCTCTGGCAATAAAAGATAAAAATATGCAATTCTACGTTGATCAAGAAAAACAGTGCTAGTATCGGATCAGGATCGGTATCGGCAGATACTCAAAATTCTGGTATCGGAATCGGCAAAGGAAAAAGTGGTATCGGTGCATCCCTAGAAGGAAACAAGCATGCGTTCATTTCCAACAGGTCATGTGATGACCGCTAGCCACGCAGTGACATCTGTTGGCTCTCACTGCAGTCACACTGACATACAACATAAGAATGACAAAGTAAGAGCAAGTGAGTTTCTTCTCATTCCAGCTTGAAGTATCGGTTTCCTTTGAGGTAGAGCATGTTGGTAGAGGGTGTCCTCACACCATTGGGGCAAAAAAAGGTGAAGTGGTGAAGTGTATGGGTTCTTACCCGCCAAGGGCAGGTACTTCCACAGCAGGAAGGGAAAGCTCGCATTGAGGTTGCCCGTGCTGCGCTGTGGTCAGGTAGAGGGCTTCAGCGTCGATGCTATCCATCCAGTGCCTTTGTCAAACGCTACAGAAACACACCAAACATCACAGGACACACATCAGACACATACACGCACAGGAAAACACATACAAGAAAGGAAAAAGAACAACAGACGGGATAGACAGATTGAAAACTGCATGCAGCAAAACTGTTTGCAGACAGATAACACAAATACAAAGCATTTAAAGGTCCAGTAAGTGAAATCTAGCGGCAATGGTTGTGAATTGCAACCAACCGCTCACTCCACCCCTCCCGTTCGAAACACTACGATGGCTGAAAGAACATGGCGAATTATATGCAAGGGGACCCGTGGTGTATGTAGATAGAAATAGCTCATTCTAAACATAACGCTTCATTCTGTAAGCTTTTTATACACCTCTGAAGACATAGTTATGTAAAATATATTGCATTTATGTCAATAGATAATCTAAAAAATTACACACTGGACCTTTAAAGAGAGACGGAAGGCACTCATTGGATGGAATCATCATTGTACACTAGGGTTGGCTCGATACCAAAATTTTGGCTTAATACCAGTAATATCGGTACCACATCGGTACCATAGGTATCATGATAAATAACCAGCCCCAAAATAAATTATTTGAAAAAATAGTAAGACTGCATAAAACTGCTTTAATGCATATTTTATATATTTTTATATTTTTTATATAGCACCATTTTTAATTTTACACTGCATTACTGAAAAATGCTTTGGTTATATAGATTTATCATAATCCCACATAATTTTTTTCTTGGAAATACATCGGAAAAAATATTGGTTTATCATATATTTAAGGTTTAGGCTTTTACCTGTCAATAATAAAACCGCCAAATACTTGTAAATTAAGTAAATTGATCAAGAGTGAAGCCACCATTGATATGCTATCAGTCATAGAAATGCTTCTAGTCTGTTTTTTTCTCACTTACAAGACAACAATAAAATTTTACTCCTATGTTAATGAAATTTTGGTAGACTGGTTTTCACACTGAGATTATCTTAAATAATATAAAATTGTACTGCAGGTTATTTTTATGGTATATGCTTTAGTTTTTATTGTGTTGTGGTGGTACATTTTACAAGTATTACCATGCTTTAGTTACAATAACAGGGTTTTTCCTGGCTCAAAATCAGGTGGAGTTGGTGCCATCCTGATCTTTTACACACACACACGTAGGCCTACCATACCTTTAAGTGGCATAACCAAAGTGACTGAGTTTGACATATTAAAAGTTCTAATAAAATTAGATAAAAATGACAATTATTAAGTTGTATAAAACATAACTTTTATTCAACCAAACAGTAATTTTTTTTAATCAAATAAAGCTTTTTTATAATTTTCAACTAACTTTTCAGCCCACAATAGCCAACTGAATTAACCAGTCTTTCTAAATGAGCAAAGCTCATTCACATCTTGCACTCTCTGTGGTTCACTTTAAATGATTCAAGGAACTCTTATATTCGCTAGTGACTGAAAAGTTCAATAGTTTAAATGAATCGGTTCAAATGAGTCATTCGTGTGCGAGTCGTTCTGAATGCAATGTGCGTTCATACTGGCAAACTCGCTATGTACAGTATATGTGGATTCAACGATCCAACTGCACAGCTAAAGACATTACAATGGTGGACGTCATGTTAATGTAAGAAATATCAAGAAATTAAACGTACTTGGATGCAAAACAAACAGCCGTCAGGGCTCTAGACTAACTTTTGCACTGGTGCGCCTAACTTTTTTCTTAGGTGCACCAGCACAAAAGTTAGGTGCACCCAAATTTTCGACCGCATAGCATTTAACACAGCAGTTTTACAGGTTCACTTTTAAAAAAAAAAATCCATATGTCCATATAGGCCATATTGACTTGTAAATGATTAACTAACAATCTGGTCAACATAAAGTTCTTTATTTGAAGCACAATTCTACAAGAAAGCAGGGCTCTAGACTAACACTTGAGAGAGGTGGCACTGGTGCTACCAAGTTATTCAGTTGGTGGCACCAGCCCTTAATTTGATAGCACCAGTCGTGGGGTGAGTTAAGAAAAAAGAATCACTAAAACATTAAAATGTGTTTAATACATTAATAAATCAATTAGAAATTAATACAAATCATTGTTTATGATTGAATTATTTTTATTGTATATGTAGACTCTCTTTCAAAACTTTACCATATTTAAAGTACATCTTTCTTAAAGCTACTTTCTTCCTTTATTTGTTGTGAACGACTCATATAAGAGAACACAATTCCTTTAATATCAGTGAGTGTTTTTGGGCCCGTCCTTTGTTGTTTGATGAACATTATAAACAGAGATCTTTATTATGCTGCTGCCCCTTTAAGAGCTAGCGCAATATACTGGAACACGTGTTTTGTTTCCCAACTGTTTGGTCACGAAACAAACTGAATACCTTTACAAGGTTTCTTGTTAATATGGGAATTTTTTTGGTTATTTTGTGTTAATATGTCCGTTTCAGAGTAAGAAGGCGTGAAAGAGAACTCCGTTTAGTATTTTGTGCTCTGACTCTCTGGGCGCGCGCATCTCAAACAACCCGCGAGACCTGAAGGCTTTTAGTGATTATTCTTCATGAAAGCTGCATTGATACACGTTTGGCTTCTATCAATAGCGACTCACAAATAAATAGTATTTAGCATGATGTGTAACGTTTTGTATGCTTTGCAGTATTGTTAGAGATCTTTATACAATAGTTCAGTGCTTAAAGTTTAAACACGTTTCCTGCATTAAGGCCAATTTATGGTTCTGCGTAGGACCTACGCCGTAACCTATGGCGTAGCCTACGCAGAGCCGCATACCCTACGCCGTAGCCTCACGCGCACCTCTCCAAAAATGTAACAACGCATCAACTCAACGCAGACCGCAAACGCTGTGATTGGTCGGTTTGGCAGCATCGTACTTCCTTCTACGCATTTCTGGCGTCTTCTTCCGGCAAGTTCAGAGTCCACAAAAGATCAACATGGCGAGCATCGACATCGACCAAGTACTGAGGGTCTGATTGAAGAGGTTCGGAAATGCACGCATCTGTATGACTCCTCTTCGGCGGACTATAAAGACTGTCAGATGGCGGCGAATTCTTGGAGAGAGATTTCCTCTAACGTCGGTTTGGAAGAGTGTCAGCAAAAGACATGAAGAACTTCGCACTTTATAAACACTATGCACGATCTTTTTCACTTTATTGGCTTTAGTTGTATTTTTTGTTTCACCTTTTATTGTTACTAGTTTTTTGAAAGTTTTATATTTGTGTTAATATTGCATTGTATACTCATCTATACATAGTTTGCACTTTTACATATTCTGTTCTTTGACTCTTTTGCAAATAAAGAACAAAATTGTGACACTTCCAGATCTTGGTTGCATTTCGTTTCATTTTTAACTAAACAATTAATAGGGTGAGTTGTCCATGACAAAATATGATATTCTATCAGGGTATCATTTCAATACACAGTTTTGACATCTATGTATGTGCTCTACGGAGTACACCCCTTTGAAAAGTATACTTTTTTCAACAATATCTAAATGAACACACATAAAAATCCAAAATGTGGACAAGACTAAGTTTAATATAACATCTGTTTAACTTCTAACATGAAAGTAAGGTTAATAATATAACGGATTACAAATTTTTCTGTTTCGATCAGCTCCAACCCCATTAAGATGCGATCAACCTCCATTGTCGTCTTTGGGGGCGAGGCATTGATAGATAAGTGAATGGTTGAAGGAGGGGAGACGAAAATGAGTGACTGAATGTGCAGCTTGCGCAATATAACATTTCTGCGCATTGAATTTATAATACGCAAAAATTATATATTGATCAGTTTGACAGTCGCACCGGTGCGACCATTAAGAAAAACTTGTCGCACTGGCAGGAAAATATGTCGCAAAATGAGACCATTTAGTCGCAGTCTAGCGTGTCAGAGCATTGGTTATGATTTTCGGACGGATCAGGCCTTAACTTAACATTCTTAACGAAAAAGTTGTCAATCGTTCTTTTCATCTTCTCTCATCATCCGCGGCTACATCCACTCTGTTTGTCTGACGGGACTAGGCTACTCGCCTCTCTGTCCGACTGCAGCACACCATTTTCAAACGTACACACACATACAGGAATATCTGGACCACGGCCAATCAGAGGGGTGTCCGCCCTTCACTATCTCTGATTGGTTTAGACCACGATATGGGCCTAATGTGTCTGTTGTTGAACCACAGGGAGACTTTCGCAGAGACTTTTTTCCCTCGAACGGCTGGTCGCACCGGTGCGACCTCAGATTTTTTTTAGTTGCACCATTGAGAAATTAGGTCGCATGTGCGACCAAATTGGTCGCACTCTAGAGCCCTGGCCATGAAACACAGGCTGGCTCTTGTTCTGCAACTCTTTTTAGCGCCTCAGTGTGCTGATAACGAAACAGTGCCTCCACTGAGGCGTTATGTCGCAACTGCAGTTACAAATTACATTGTTAAATGCATGCAGCATTTCTTGTGAAGACTCACAACATAATTTTGGCGAGAGCCTGAGGCGGCATGACATTTGATGGACGCGGCCGCCTTCAATTTCTCTATGCAGGAAAAACCCTGAATAAATACACTAAAATGTGTAATATGCAGGCACTACAGCTCCCCCTAGTGTCTTCTATAGAGATGTGAAATAATTGCGATGATCTGAAATCATCGCGATGAGGCCAAACAATCGCGATGAGACGATTATTTAACAATCGTGACAGCCCTAACTGCCACATAGCTGTGAAATTTGGAACAGCAGTGTTTCAAGTACCGAAACAAGCTAAATTCTGGTATTGAACCGTTTGAAATCCAACATGTACCGGTACATTTCCAGAACCGGTTTACCGTGCAACACTATTGTACACTAAAGAGTATAATATTAATAGAAGCCAATTCATGTACTTTGCATTTTTCTGGAAATATTTTAACACATAGAAGCATATTTTAAAAAGAGTTACTGAAAGGAGAGTGTCTGTTTATCACTCGGAGGTATGCATGTGTCACGCATGAGCTTTTCTGCTTTGTGAACAAAGTCCAGAGTTTTATTCTACAACGACATATGATAAAGTCAGAGTAACAGATTTGTTAAAATAAGTCTGAAACACCCACAAAACCTTCGCTAGCGCAGTAACTACCATAGCAACAGAACTGCGTGCATAACTATTAGGTACGTTCATTTTCTGATCATACTTTTTTCCAGGCACATTTTAACCATTCCTAACCACATCAATCTTAATAATTACTATTAATTGTGTATCATTTATAAGTGATATAGCAAAGGCTTGAAGTGAAAAGTTTTTTATATTAAGGTGTGCAGAACAGAGGCACTTTTTCTTTTACAGGTATAATGAGTCAAAAAAAGACATTTAATATACACAGAAAAGTAAAAAATATGAAATGCCCAATATAATATTACAATAATGCAATGCTAGAAATCGCAACATTAAGGCATGAACAATGGAGCAGCAAAATGTTCATTGCGTTAGCAGTCAAAAAAAAAAAACAGGCAAAGAAAACACAGTTTAACTGCAAAATTATGAAGAATTAAGATGAAGAATAAGGTGTGAAATAGGGATGTTCATATTGACCTTTTAACAGTTAACCGATAGTAAAAAATTTGACTGATTAATACTATCAGTTAAACAATTTAAAAGGCATTATTTATAAGATAATCAATTTTAATATTTTTAATTAAAAGTAATAATAATTTAATAATACATTTTTAAATAACTTAAATCATGCATGTTTTTTTTTTTTTTCTGTGTGGTGAAAGAAAAATATGCTGTACATGTGTTAACTCACAGAGTGTGCAGACGCGTGCGAGCAGGGGCCCGTTTCAATAAGGAGGTTCAACCAACTCTAGGTTAAACCTTGAACTCAGAGTTGGTTTACTTAGAAATGAGAAACTGAGTTTTTGGTTTCAGAACAGCTGATTTGAGTTAGTTCAATTTACTCTGGGTAGGCTTACCCTTAGCCATCATCAATGGAGCTCCGATATTATGATTCACCATGGCAACGGCACCAAAAAAAGCAACATGGCGGCAGAAAGCAATTGAGAGTGAGGCACACTTTCCACTCGATTTACTGATGTCCTGAAAATGACTCAAGTTTAAATGAATAAATTGATACCAATAAACAAATAAATGAATCATTAAATGAATGAAACAACAGAATAAAGCAGAAATAAAAAAAAATCATATTCTCTCACTTGCCATGAGTGCTCCAGTTACGCGAGTGAGACGTCATGGTGTATAGGACACCTATAGGGCGTCAGACTCTCGTGCAAAGTTAGACTGATCGCCGGTTCGAACCCTGCTCTGAGCAGATTTCAGTTGGAATGACTGCACGTCAAAATTACTTGTTTATTACCTTTATCGCTTCATTTCTGCATGTATTTATTCATTTCTTTATTCATGCACTTTATTTATACACTTTATTAAGTCATTTCTCATCGTCCATAGAAAATTATGCTCTGATGTAATACACGTACGGTGGCTGATGTTATTGATGTAAGGATGGATGAGATATTACTTTATTAAATAAAAACTAGCCAAGCTTTGGATTGAGGTAGGCCTGCTATTTTTATTTGATGAAAAAACTGTGATGGAAATAAACCTTGCCAGTTCAGTAATTATTTAAGATATTTTCTTGCCTATTTATTTTATGCTTTGGATTTTTATTATTTTAGTTTTTCTCCATTGTCCAAAATGCTGCAGGTTCGTGAACATGGTTTCACACCTTATCCTTCATCTTAATTCTTCATTCTTTTGCAGTTAAACCGTTTTCTTTGTCTGTTTTTGTTTGATTGGTAACCCAATGAACATTTTGCTACTCCATTGTTCACGCCTTAATGTTGCAATTTCTGGCATTGCATTATTGTATTCTTAAATTGGGCTTTTTTACTTTTCGGTGTATATTAAATGTTTTTAGACTCATACCTGTAAATAATAATTCTGCATACCTAAATATAAAGAATGTTTCACATCAAGCCTTTGCATCACTTATAAATGATTATATACAGTTAATAGTAATCATTAAGATTGACGTGGTTAGGAATTTGTAAAATGTGCCTGGAAAAAAATATGACCAGAAAATGAAGGTGCCTAATAATTATGCACGCACTGTAGAGAACATATCGGTGTTCATAGCACTTACACTCTCTAATCTATATTTAACAAAACAAACATTTTAATTAACAGAGATGCCGGGTCTGAGGGGACGACAGACAGATTAAAGTCTGAAGTTCACCGAGCAACTGGCCAAACATATAAATTCTTTGTACAACATGGCAGGAAATCTGTACTTCCTGCAAGAGATCTCTTGACGAGTATTGGTGGCCAGTTGACACCTGTACATCAATAATTTATCGTTCCCTTGGGAAACTCCATGTCATACCTCTGCGAGGAGTGGCTTCTGTCCCTGAAAGAACAGTGAGAATGTTCCAAAAAGATCAGAGGCCATGCCATGTTTTAATAGCTGCCGAGTGACTGTGCGACTTATTCATGGCCTGTCTATGTAAGGCAGTGTTATAGGCCTTTGGGGTGAAGGGTGGGGGTAGAGCATATGGTCAGCACAGTTCATCTAACAACAATCTCACTCCTGACTCTGAAACAGTAGCAGGACAAACAGCACAGTGAACAAATGGAGTTTTGCCGAAGCATCTGGAACAACCCTGCAGCTGGCATCACACTCGCAACTGCCTAGATGAACACTTCCCCTCAGTCATTTTGTGGGGCACCTTCTCCCTATCATTTTCCTCAATGTATGGCTACAAAACACTTGTATGTGAATATGCTCTAAAACCCTGCTTAGAGCGGCACCTCATTTCAGCCTTTCAGAATGCCAGGGGTCATAAACTTGTAACCTATTCAGGCAGCTCACTGACTGTCCAAAACAGAAGGTTACTTCACAGCAGATACCTAAACAGCTGCTGTCATTACAGCGAAACTTGAATAGTTCCACAAATCACTCTCATTGATTTGTTAGTCAACAGGACAAAAGAATGGTGGCCCTTTTTTATTTCACTTTGCTGTTTTGAGTGTAAGAGTTGTTTAAGAGCTTTCAATGACACCAAAGCATTTCAAAGTCCAAAAGAACATCTGTGCCAAGAGCAACAACAGCTTACAGAAATCAATCAGGGTTGAAGTCTCCTATTATTGCAATAACTTAGTCTTCTGGTACACGTGTGTGTCAAGGCCACAGAATTAATGTGTACCAAAAGACTGCAACACAAATTTACCAGACATATATGGATCTGTGCATAAAAGGGGAAAGTCCCTGAAATTTACTGAATCCAACTTACATTATAAAGGTTTTAAACCTTAAAGCAATAATGAACTTTAAGGAATGAGGCTAAATGTTACCACTTAAACGTCAAAGTAAACTCTCAGTAAAAATGCATCTGTTGTGACAAGATTCTATTTTATGTCACTAAACACAGAAGATGCTGGTGTGTTAATCAAAGTGTGCTTTAATGTTCCTCAGTATTATCTAAAGACAGATTTGAGAACAGATTACTTTAACTGAACAGTGCTTAGTTTTATTTATTTTATGATCGTTTTTAAGTATTTAGTTTATTATTACAAAGCCCCCTTAAATATTCTGCCATATGGCAGTGATGTGCACTTTGTGGTAATTTCCAGTTTTTTAAAAGCTGTTTGACAGGTTTTGGACCATTACAGTGACATGTATTCAGCCATCAGCAGAATCAACTGTTTCAAAGCCAAACCGGAGAGACTATTCTACCCAGAGCCAAACCACCCTCAGACCACCAGCAGCACTTTCAGACCACCAGCAGCCCTTTCTTTTTCAAACAGGAAGTCAAGCTCAGTTTGAGATTTGAGGACATTTAAACTGTGGTGTGTAAAAGTGGCTGAGGCCAAATTAAAATGATGCAGACAAAAACAACTCACTAAGTGCATATGTGCCAATTTCAAAATATTGCATCCTGCAAAGAACTGAAAGGGATAGTTCACCCAAACATGAACATTCTGTCATGAACTACTCAATATCTAGTTGTTCAAAACCTGTTTAAATGTCTTTGTTTGGTTGAACAGAGAAAGATATTATAAACGACAATGGTAGTTAAAAGTGCCTTAGAACTATTTGCTGTCCTACACTCTTCAAAATATCTTTTGTGTACCGTTCAACAGAACAAAATTGTAAAGCAATTTATACAGATTTGGAACAACTTTTTATTTTTGGGTGAACCATCCCTTGAAGTGTTTCCTGCAGCTAAAAATGCACATAGCATTTAGCTAATTATTTTATAACTTTCGCGAATTAAGCTTTTGTAAAGTCCATCACAAGACTACGTGAATATTTGTAAAATGCACCACATTCCCAACATTACTTATACTATGTGTAAAATGTGTTACATTCATGCAACAACAATGTGTTTGTTTGAGATGTTTAAAATGGAATGGGGTAATAATTATTTGGGGATTTAATGGCACTCATTAGCCACATTAGCAGCAGCATAAGCAGGAATGTTCCCAACAGGTGCTGCTGACCTCCATGTGCTTACTACCTCCTGTAGAGCGTTGTTACGATTAACAGCTGCCATGGTGCAACAACTGTCAGAGAACATGTATAAACTTACTACAGTGAAATCTGACAGAAGTCAAAGAGCTCATGTTTACCTGCAAGCATAAGTATCTTAAGTACAAAATGAATTTCAGTGACCTGATACAAGTATTTTTGTCCATTCGTGAGTCTCTTAAAGGTAAAGCTGTGGATGATTGATGGCTCCTTGAAAGAGCCTGCACTCTGACACACATCCCTTCCCCCTGTAATGGAGACATAAACCCCCTAGACGTTGAGCTGAGCCCTCACAAACCCATGCTTACAACTGCCCGTCTACACTCTCAAGCTAAATACTCTTCAGTCAGTATTTATGCAAATACACACTTATGAGCACAGAACCTGCTTGGAATTGCCAGCCTGTAGTTTGAGATAATGGAGGTGTTGCCATGCAGGACAAAAATCCAACCACGAAAAAAAGCCAAGCACAGCATCATCAATGTACAAATGTGTGTCAGACCAAGTAACCAAGGAAACCATTTGGCTTCAATTCTGAGAGAAATGCAATAGAACAGAGAGTTCTTTAAATGCATCTCTCCAATTACACATGAACGTCAAGGACCAGTCAGTGAAATCTAGTGGCGAGGCTGCAAATTGCAACCTACGGCTCACTCCACCCCTCCCCCCTCAATGGACGAAAATTGTGCTTAAACTTAACAAACAAATCCAGCGTTGTGCAAACAAACGCAACCTTTTATGCAAAAGAAATAAACAGAAAGCATTTTACAAATACGTAATGCAATTCGAGAGAAAATGCAAAGGTGTACCATATAAATGTACTGTGTTTAAGTCTCACCTTTTTATGAGATTCTCTCACAAATGTTAACGTGCAGATTTTCTCACAAATGTTAACGTGCAGATTTTCTCACAAATGTTAACGTGCAGATTTTCTCAGTTATGCAACTTCTCCCAAAACAGCAGATAGTTCAAATGTTTGACTTACATTTATATTAGTTTTTTTGTGCTGGTTTATTTTATTGCAAAAATTGCCCAATTAGCTTGAAATAGCCAAAAAAAATAGCAGCATTCATTTTAAACCTAAATAGGCATATGGCAATCAAACAATGTAGACGACTGACTGAAACAACTGCCACGATGATTTATTTGCTTTTTCATTTTTTATAGCCTAGAAAACTCTCTACTTTAATGCCATAGTGTTTGACAATGTTAAATACTTTTTATCTATGAGTTGCTATGGATAAAAGTCAAACATATGTATCAATGCAACTTTCATGCAGAAAAATCACAAAAAACCGAGTCGCATCTCAGAAAGCGCGCAAAATACTAAAATCTTACAAAAAAACTGACATATAAATCCTGGACCTTCCTAAGCATGAAGCTCAATTTATTAATACTATTCAACCAAACACTATCAACAAAATATCTAGCAAGCAATGCAGTATTACAGCTTGTGGATAAAAATGACGAAGAAATGGGTAAGCAACCACAAAAGCTCTCAAATAACACAAGGAACACATGATTCTCATAAAATGCAACATTGAGTTTCTGGCCAAAAGTGAAAACTTCCTAAAAAACTAAAAACCTGACACAGTGTTTCCCACATTTTGAGAGACTGTGGCATATAATTAGCATATTTGTGACGTCATCACATGCGTTTGGTCTAGTGTTGGCACTTGAAATCGGTTTCGCTTCTACTCTCTGATCTATCACATTATATTATATTTTAACAGAACTGAATTCTATTTCACATATTATCTGGTAAGTTGTCAGACATAAAACGAGTATAAAATATTGACTGAATAACATCCCGTGTTTAATCCAACCAGCTGTTACTTTAACTGCTGCTAAAATCCTGATTTATAAACGCGACATCAACTGACAGGGCCCATTTCCCATAAGGGTACTACAATTATCTATAGCAAATAGAATAGTATACTACAGATTTTTTTTCATCTGAGTGTTAAGGTTAACGGGACTTTTATTTTGATGTGTTGTCAAAAGGCGTTTGAGCTTCAGTGTGGTTGACTGTAGCTTTACTCAAACTGTGAAATGCTTGCGAAATAAACTCAGAGAAACTCTGGAGATAAAGTTCACATGTTCATGTCATCATACAGCTGCAGACAAGTCCACTGTCACGCGTGTAGTATGTTAAACTGTGCAGCTCATTCACTCACAAACGCAGAACAGCCAGATAACATGTAAACAGCAGAAATATGGGCAGGGCTGTAAATATGTCGCACATGCTACGAAAAAAATTGATCCGTGCTACGAATAAATTTAATAGTGTAGCATGCGTACAATACAGTTTTGGAGGTGTATTAGACAGAGCCGCTTGTTTTTGTGAAGTGCGCTTGTCGTTGTGCTTGTTCGTGTGTGAGGTTAACTAGTGGCGCACCACTATTTATTTGAGTTTTTATTTAGTTTTAGCAATTAAAACTTCCGGCTGCATCGAGTCCATTGATCTAGGGCAGGGGTCTTCAATGTTTTTTGGAGCAAGGACCCCTTAGATGAGAGATACATGGAGCAGGGACCTCCTTATACTAAATGTATAAACAGAGCTATTTAAATAGATCCACGCCATCCCGCGGTGAACATTTTACGTGGCTCAAAAACCTTCCAGGGAGAAAAAGGTCCTTTTTGCAGATTTGAGAAGGTTACTCGATAATTTGGTCTTCGTTTTAACCACAAATTGTATTTCGTTTTCAATCCTCCCAAGTTGTCTGTTCCATATGAAGAATTCAGATGCAAAACCCTCTAAGTTTGTCAGACGACTTTTTGTTTAAACAAGCATTTTTTATCAGGCTTCTCCATTAAACCTTACTTCCAGCAAAACCAGATATTTCAGTCCTGGCAGTGTGGTACTTAGTGGGTTTTGAAGTAAAATTATTTGAGAGAGAGAGAGAGGGAGGGGGAGGGGGAGAGGCTTTACAATGAATTAAGCTGTTTTAAAGGGGGTGCTGCAACAGTGTTTTTTTCGAACATATAAAACTGTTTCGTAACAATTTTTCTTAGTCCCTTATTGGACAATTCTCCCAGAAAAGCACGAGGCAGCAAGGAGAGCAGGAGCATGCACAGACGTCACTTTCACTCGTGTGCAGGAGAGAGAGAGAGCATACGTTCGCGAAGTTCAGGTGTTTGTTTGTTCACTGCATTTGGGTGATGAATGTTATATAAACGGTGGATATAACGGTGGATTTGGAGATCGTTTAAAACTGATATATGGAGCCGTCCCAGCGCTAAAAGATGCCGGACATGAACCACATGCGGTGAGTAGGGATGGGCGATATGGCCCTAAAACTCTATCACAATAATTCCTGGTATTTCTTGTGATAACGATATAAATGACGATATATCCATAACGCCATCCACCGCTGTTTTTGCGTCAAGTGATAGTAGCTGCATGTAGTCTAGACCCTCAGAAAAACAAATATTATCAAAAAGTAAAACTTACCCCAAATCAAACAGCTCCTATAATATACCTACAGTATTTTTGTAAATATAAAATATAATAGTGAGATTCGACTTCAAAAGGTTGTAGTAAAGAAAAGTTAAATGAACTAAAGCTCAATAAACACATCATGTCATACCTAAAACTGTATATATTCTATTGTTGGGCGGAAACGATCGATCACATCACGCTGTCAATCACTCTCTCTTGAACTGTGTGAACCTTCTCTTCTCACAGCAACATACACTGAATCTGTCTATGACTCGCGC
The DNA here is from genome assembly GCF_024868665.1 of Triplophysa rosa. Lineage (NCBI taxonomy): Eukaryota > Metazoa > Chordata > Actinopteri > Cypriniformes > Nemacheilidae > Triplophysa > Triplophysa rosa. The sequence goes on from NC_079890.1 coordinate 22,432,004, forward strand.
TACAGAAAGAGAACATGCGGATAAAAGAAATCTAATTAAATAATCCATGCTTTTATACGCTCATAAACGTATTTAAAATAACGTAATACAAACTTGCATTTGTACTGTATGTAAACAGGCAGCAGTGCTGTGCGCGCTGTGTCGCTATGAAAGCACATGTGGGTGCGAGCTGCGCACGGGACGCTCCGTTCATACTGTATATAACAGGCAAGAAATCATATTAAACAATTTGCGCACACGCGCATAACATCTAACGAATGTTTAACTAAATACTTTTAGCCAAACTAAATGTTGTGGTGTAACGCATTATGACTATCAACGAATACTTAACAAACGAATTAAATAAAACGAAAGTGAAACTAAACATCAACTCGGATGCATCTACAGTGCCAACCTAAACGAGATTTAGAGCTCGTCTTTTAGTGCAAACTCTTTCTCAGCTTCACGTCCGCCCTCCGCTATACCCGTTTTCGCTTCACATATGAGATGTGAATGGGTCTCACAAAGAAATACGTCATCAACTAGAATTTATCGTTTATATCGCAGGAAGACTAATTCCTATCGTGTAGGGAATTTCTACCGGTATATCGCAAACGATATAATATCGCCCATCCCTAGCAGTGAGTGAAACTTATGTCTGTGTTTTGTTGGGAATGGGTGCGCACGTGCTTTAGTTCAGCCTCCCCCTCCCCACCGCACGCGCCTAAAGCTTTCAGAAACAATCGTACATCTGTATCTATCTTTTATAAATGTGATCAAACTAAATACTCTTCAAAGATATGAAGTATGCAATACTACTTTATAGGTACTCAAGATTAATATGAGATTGGCAGAAGCCGCGTGTGTTAGGGCCGCTTTAAATAGTAAAATAAAAATAGGAATCATGAAAAATCAATACGGGAAACAGACAACACAATATGTTGTTTTGAGAAGTAACCTATAAAAATATTTTGGTTTGTTTTGAAACTATGGCAGAAACAAATTATAGCAGGCCCCCGTGGTCTAATTAATGAATGGGAAACACTGCTGACAGAAAACGATCTGTGACCTCACAAACAAGTTTGATGACTTTCTAGCTGAACACTTCTGTTGGAAGATCCTAATTAAATAATGTACATCTGAGCGCCAGTCATTTGGGAATGATTTGCACACCTACCTTTCCCCCTGACACATGACATTGAGATGTCTTGCGAAACAAGTATGAGTGTAATACATCTCATCACATCAGTGAAAACCACTTACCCTCTTCTGTAGCCTTGCTTTTCTGAAATGTTGCTCCCGCCAATCTGTAAAAAGAACAGTCATATGGTTAAATTGCATTAATGAACACCTGTGTTAATTGCAACAACATCCAACCCTTTACATTCATTTTCACATCGAGTAAGATACCACCCCTAATTTTCTGTCTTTGCGTATTATTTATTATTGGGCCCATGCTACGAAAAAAAATTGGTCTGTGCCAAGAATAAATTTAATAGTGTAGCACTAGTGCGAAACCGTTTGGCAGGTGCATTAGACAGAGCCGTTTGTTTATGTGAAGTGCATTTGTCGTTGTGCTTGTTCGTGTGTGAGGTTAACTAATGGCACACGCGCACCACTTTTTATTTTTGTTTTTATTTAGTTTTTGTGGTTAAAACTTGTTTTCTGGCTGCATCGAGTCCATTGATCTAGAGCCCTATGATATGTCCGATCACGAATCACGAAAGCAGAATTCTACTATTTAAATATGTCCTCTGCTCGTTCTGTGTGTCTATGAGTGAATGAGTTGCACACTTCAAAGTCCGAGTAAAGCAACATTGAAATATGTGTTCTGAGTTTGTCACATAACAGAAAAGTGTGTTCTTAACCACCCAGCCAGATTTGAATGGAAGAAAAAAACATCCAAGTAAAAAAATACAAGTTATCAAAATCTTGGAAAAAATAAGCAGGACTTTCTGCTCTCAAACGCAGGGGGCGTGTCCGCTGTTTGCGCTAAAGCCACGCCCACTCGAATTGCTCAACCTGAGTCACCAGCCCAGTAGGCCATATGTGAATTATGTGAATACGTTTTATGGGAGGATTTGAATTCAAACACGCACGATACTAATCAATAGATAATTCACGAGCAGGTTAAAAGGTATGCGTATTTGGCATGCTGTCTGGGGTGAGGGCTCCGAGGTAGGGATGCAGCAATTACCAAATTTCACTATTAAGCGCGCTTAAATTATAAACACTGCTATTGTTTGTGAATGTGTACCGGAAGTTAAGTTGGGGTCACAAAAGTGCGCAGTAACGTTTGTTTATGTTGTTAAGATGAAACAGTCTATAGTAAAGCATCGAAAATAAAATTCAGAAAAATTTAAAAAGGAAAAAACTAATTTGGGAAAGGATGGGCACGGGTACTCGGAAGTGACATCGATGACGAAAACAACAATCGTTTGGGTTAGGGCTGGGCGATATGGCAAAAAAGTAAACTCGATAGTTTTTTTCTATATTGATCGATAACGATATGTATTTCGATATAGATTTAATTAAAAAAAACTGTATTTAAAAGAATCTATTTTAAATACAGTTTATTAACAAAGTTAACCTTTAACCAGTTAAAATTCAATTAAATTAATGCACTGTTGCAACACAGAGGATATTAGGCCATAAACAACATGTACCAGTTCATTCAGTCTCATTTTGACTCAATTGACTCGTTAAGTAAAGGGAGTGTTCATTCAGTACATTCAACCAATGAAAGGGCTCCGTTACGGTGTACATTCGAACGCTATTGGCTCAGCACCTGCGCACATACATAACGCTGAAATAATGTCTTGCTCGAGTAGTGGGATTTGTAGTACATTTCTTTAATCATGCAAGCATCTTACATACAAGGTTCAATAATTTAATGTGCACACAAAAACTCACTTCATTTCATCTCTAATCTGTACAGGGCAGCGCTGGTTTGTTTCATAAGCACCAGCTCATGTTAGCAGATATTTTAACGGATATAATGTTAAATGGATATAAAAACGTTTGTGCTTGACTTTCGAAGTAACTCGCTTGCAATTGTGCATCAAGTTTGTTTTGTTTAACCGGCGACTGCGAAAAAAATAAGACACTTGATAAACCGCGTGATGACAACTCGAGGTTAGTTTCACCTTTGTTTCCGCTTCCAGTCATGTTTTCCTCCTCATGTTGAGTTTTCTTTGCCAAGTGCAGTATGAAATGGACTTTATACATTGACGCGCATGATAAAAGCTGCACGCTGACTGACTGTTGTTGCGTTTATTTCTGCGTTCTGTTAGACTGTAAGATTAATCCATATCGAGTCAAAATGGCAATAGCTTGTCATCGTTTTTGAAATACATTCTATCGCGATTCGATATGATATCGTTTATCGGCACAGCCCTAGTTTGGGTCTATAAAAACATTTTAAAAATAAAATTATTTTCTTTCTTTCTGATTGGTTATGCTCAGCTGGCATTCCGGGTGGTACCCAGAGATTTGATTGGTTGCGTTGCGAGAGTTTGCGGTCCAGAGTCAAGTCCGGAGCACAGAAGGTCATATTGAAATCGCACAGCGATGCCTTGTTTCACTTTGATAAACTTGAAAAAACAGTCAAGTGCAAAATGTGCAGTGCCAAGCTGCATTCAAAACATCCAAACTACTACAAGTTTGATTCGTTATCATCTTACACCGTCTACACCACACGCGAGCGTGCAACGTGGCAAAAGCAAAACGAAACCGAACAAGGTGTTTGTTGCGTCTCTTCGCACTACATCAAGTGGGCACAAAATTTCTGTTTATAATGGGTTCTAGTGTTGTATTCGCGGAGCAGGGCGAGCGTTTTCAATCCATTCCCATGGAAGCTGAGCGCGATCGCATAGCACTGCTCCTAGAGCAAAGTGAGCATTCCTCTGTTCCGTGAACGTGCGCTCAAGTTCAAAACAATTGATTAAAAATGCTCGCCCTGCTCCGCACCAGCATATTTGGACAAGATGTAAGGTGAGAGCACTACTATCAGACAGACAAGTCAGACGAGCATTAGAGACTTCACCGTCAGACACTGACATAAAAAAATGCGACAGAGCAGCGATGATGCTTCACCTCATGATGATATTTCTTTTAAATGTTTACTGTATTTTCAAAAACATTGATAGTGAATTTTTTATAATCTAACAGTGTTGATTTAATTATCGACTCAATCTTGTCATAGTTTTATCAACATAAATTTTCATATCAGCGTTGTAAATAAAATCTTTTAATTGCTTTCCTGTGGCTCAGTGGTTAGAGCATGGCACTAACAACGCCAAGCTCATGGGTTCGATACCAGGGGATTGCACATACTAAGAAACAATGTATAGTATAGTGTTGTCACGATACTGGAATTTCTAACTTCAATACAATACCTAAAAAATATCGATATTCGATACCATTTTGGATACCACGGGGAAAAAACTTCTATAACAATAAGGCCCTAAATTTTTTACATTTTATTTAAATTATAATTATATATAATTATAAATTGAACAAGACTAGACAATGAGGTATATTTTTACATTATTTATTAATTGTTAATCTGATGTTCATTTTACTAATAAATTTATTATTTAAAATCAAAGTTGTATTTGTCAGTATTAATGGACCAGAGCTTACATAAATAGTTGTATTTTTTAACTAACATTTAGAAGAGATTAAAAAAAACTTTAACAAATGTATTGCTCATTCTTTGTTCGATAATGTTAGTTAATAGCCTACATTTATATGATTACAATTTTTTAATTTGGCTTTTATTCACATTTAATCATTGATGAGCGCACATAAAGACAGAATCTTTTCTAACATTAACACTTTTTAACTGCCCCAAACGAGTCTGTGAGAGGAGGCAGAGCTCTGTTGACAGCGTTCACGTGCAGTGTGCGTCAACTCACTGTCTGAAAAAAGAGAGTGAGCGGGAACGCGCAGCTAGTATCGATACGTGGGACATGCGTATTGGAACAGTTTCAGATTTTTCAGTATCGATACTTATCGAAATATCGATATTTTTGACAACACTAGTATAGTATAATGCAATGTAAGTCGCTCTGGATAAAAGCGTCTGCCAAATGCATAAAATGTAAATTGTCACCATGAGGGACACACCCCACCTCCTCTAATGCCCCGCCCTCAATCCAGAACCTCAGAGATGGTATTTTTGTAGGCTAATCCAGAAGTAAACGCCGCGCTGGTTCCCTCGATAGAAAGCCAATGCATTTTTCCCATGGATTTTTGGAAGATTGCAAAAAAAAGCTCAGTGATTAACAAAGGTTTATGATGTTTACACATTTTGTCTATCAAGATAATCTTTACTAATTAACACAACATTTGTTACTTTAGAAGCCTGAAATACAATCGGCAGAAGTAAAAAGCTAACATGATGCTATAAACAGATTACAGTTAAGGTCGCTCGATATCAACGTCACCACCACCAAGCCAACTGTTTCCAACTTTATTAAAAATGTGTTCCCTTGCAAGTAATTACTCCGTGAATGAATCCACATCTACGTTTTAAGAGATTTGTGGCCATGTTGCATTATTTGTGAGCAAAGGAAGTAGTCGCTTTTAGCAACTTGTTAGCAACCGCCGTTCTTAAGACACAATAAGGCTTAAAAAAAAAAAATCACAAGCGGTTATAATTGTTGAGTTTTTTGTCATAGAAAAAAACTAGGGCTGGGAAAGTTAACACGTTATGGCATTAATTAATTACCAACCATTATTTTATTGTACATTAATGCTAGGGGTGTGACGAGATCTCGTGGCACGACATCTCGCGAGATCCGATGCGTCACAATATTCTCACGCAATTGACATGACGGGGTGTTGGGCTCGAAATTGCGAGCATTTTAATCGCATATGCTCCCGAAATTGAACCCGTGTGACCTCAAAATATATTTGGGAGCATTTGTGAGTGCACATTTTGTTGTGATATGACCCGTTTTCGGGGGTTTGCATTCAAAATTACGTCATCTCTGCAGCTCCCTATTTAATGGAGTACTATTTAATATTTAATATGATAACAGACATATACTTGTGCTAGAACTGTTTGTCCTGTGCTACAAAACTTTAAACCCATATGAACAGTGTTTCATCTTGAAAACCAAGCCTTGAAGACGGACTGAAACTCGGACTGTTTTACACAATGTAATGCAAATGGAGAATATAACCATGTACTGCCCTTCTAGACACATCAAGATATTATATAACACCATTACAAACCTTTTTCCCCCAGTTCTCACAATATTATATGCACAGCTTGTTACTTGTGGTTGGTTACTACTAGGGCTGTGTATTGGCAAGTGCCTCCCGATACGATACATATCACGATAGATGGGTCACGATACAATATTGCTATGCATTTCGATACGATAAACATTTGCGATATATTGCAATACTTTAAATACAAAATGTAAAAAGTAGAGCTAGAACTACAACATGCTGTGCACCACCTGGGGCTTTCTGTAAGTATACGTGTAAAAACATTAGGGCTGGGTAAAAAATATTGATTCTTCGATTTTAATCGATCTTCAATTTAATGAAACGATATCGATTTGGGAAATCTTAATGCGTGTGCTTTAGTTCAAGGATATCTGTATTTCACCTATCTTCCTGAAGATGTCGCAATCACTCGTGCTGATACATTTAAAGCGGCAACGAGTAACTTTTTGACCTTAAAATAATGTCTCTAAAATTAGTAGTAGGACAACTTTTAACTGGACGAATTTTACTGCCGTTACTACCCAAGCAGCCTCTTATCGGCTGAAATTGCACTTGTAACTTTGGTGTTCGGGCCGGTACAAGCCCCGCCTATTCCCTGCTTTATGGCATACGTCACGTTTCACGTTAACACAGCGCCGGCTAAATTAAAGTCTGATGTGTGGAAGCACTTTATGTTTAAAGGCAATGACGGCAAAAGTGAGGTCGACAAAACAACTGTCGTTTGAAAGTTGTGCCAGCAAGAGCAACAACTTACAACAAACCTACGAAACCAACTGTCGAGATGTCACCCTGACGCGATATCTGGTTTATGCGATTCTGGACAGCAACGGCTAAACGTTGCTTTTGCCTGCAAATTACAGTCAGATTCACCTCACGCTAAGAAAATAACTGACGCTATAGTAATGCTGATTTGCAAGGATTTACACCCATACACGATAGTTGATAACGAGGGCTTTCACAATCTTATCAATGTTTTGAAGCCAAGATACGCAATGGTGACACGCAAGGAGAGTTTCAGTTACCAGCATATATACTTAAATGTGGATTCCATGCCTGCAAAACTAGCATTTTAATCTAAGTACTGATAACTAATCGATATTGAATCGAAACCATAAAAATAAGAATCGAATCGCCAATTTGGTCACAAAACCCAGCCCTAAAAAACATCCCTTACCTCTGCAGAGTGGCCATGATGTGCGATGCATGGACCTTTAGATCAGAGGTTTGGGTGCTCAAACTGTGGATTGCGCCCCTCAAGTGGGTAGCACAGGGGAATAAGGTGGGTCACACAAGTCACTTGGCTGTTGTGGTGCATTACAGTTAAAACAATGAACATGGGCAGTTTAAACCCCTGGTTCATCCATGCTGTAAATGCACTGGTGTCACATCCGTGAAAGCACAATAAATGTCATTCTTACTTTTCTTAATAAACTTTTTGTCTAATGCACTGCAGTAGCCAAGTGACTTGTGGCATGACTTACGAAGCCTACAAACAGCATTATTTTATATAACTCATTACTCCATTAATTATTTTGAAAAACAAAGCACACCCACACATCAGCTCTGAGAGCTCCAAGCGTTCTTATATTTTTCGCCATGCTCGCTTCCACTTACTTTTGGCCATATGTATATGACATGATTTAAAAAAATTATCGATAGTAGAGGTATCACTATCGATACACTATTGAAAAAAGAAAATATTGCGATAGTTACATGTATCGATATTTTTGCACAGCCCTACTGGTTACCTTTATGGAATAGAGGATTCAATGCACTGTATATTTTTTTCAGAATATTACATATACAATCACATCGATCACAGAATTAGGTGAATTAGGATATCAACATATAATCTATCATAAAACATGTTAACTCTACATGAAGTTAGCCATGTTTATTACCAAGTTCACTTCAATAAAGGTTATACAACAAACCCACACAAATAAATGTCAAACACCCATCTCACTACAAATAATCACATCTAGCAAGATGCATTTTCAGTTTTATTCAAATGCATATTATCAGCATTTGCCCTGAAAAGATTTTACATATGCCTCTCATCACAGTCACAATCTCTTTTCTATTACAAACTACTTCAAAAGTCTAACGACAAAAGGTTAATTTACCACTATAATCACACAATCCAGACATTGTCTGTTTCTTCTATCATTGATGGATACTCCCATATACAGGCATTAGCCTCTTGGAAAACAAAGTAAAAGTATGAATTGTAAGTATCAACCCAATCATCCATTTTGAGCTACTCAGTGAGTAAGAGGCTCTTATCAAACGAGAGAGACTCACGTGACAGTACTGAAGAGCAGCAGCCTTGTATTTAACAGGCCTATGTGTTCGCTACAGTAAAACGCAGAACTGGAGAGATTTCGTAGAAAACAGCAACTATACGACCAATTTTTAAAAATGAATTCGTCCCAAAGACATTTAATATGACGATCCTTGAGGTAGTTTCATGTGCTGTGTTTCTAATTCGCATTAGGTTTTAAAAACAAGTAAAAATTGAACACGATGGGACATTTCCACTCGCAGAATATACTTGGCAAGTCGCTTCTTGCTACACTAACTTTAGCAGGGAAATCGATACCTCCTTTCAGTCAAAATGCGATTAAGCCACACAGCTGTGTTTGTTACATGCATACGGAGCCTTTAAAGAATGAGACGCTTGTGGCAAATGACAGGGCCGTTTGCTTTAGAAACTTCACACTACTAACGTTACTAACTTGCAGCTGAATTGTATATTTACACATTTGCTGTTCATGTGAAATAAGCATGGGAGTGAACATGCGTTTTACAAGTTGTTGTTTATACACCATTCACGCATGTTAACGACCACACGTGCAACACCGGGCAGCGATCTGTCCAGGTGCTACTCATCACCTGCACATACGTGCTTTGCATCATTTTACTCCCCTCAGCCCCAAAGATGCCAAACTTAACGGAACATCTCGTTAGCACGGCGAAGTTAGACAAGTCAGGATAACTCCTGAAGCCAATGTGCATGCATCACGGATCCGACAGTATATAATCGAAATTATCGTTAAACCAGTACCCTGTATGCGCGCGGTGGTCGATCTGTTCTTACATAATGACGCATGTTAGCGCTTGCTAACAACCGTAAACAACCACCAGTTAGCTCGCGCAGGCATAGCCACGATCGATCAACACTTACCCTCGATGCACCCTTTGTCAAACGGTGGGAATTAAGTAGGTATGGTATGCTGACGAAAGGGAATGGTTTAGTGGGATTTATGAGTTGTTCGTTTTCTCTGATTACGTCTTCCCACGACAACCTACTTTCTGGGTGGAAGAGGGACGGTGCAAAATGGCTGTCTTTCCTGCACGCACCACCTAATTTATTAAAAGGGGAGTGGGGTGGAGCCTCTGGAGAATTTTCTAAGCAAATAGGGAGTTTTTGTGCTAAAGCTTAGAAAAAAATAAAATACAGTATGTATATATGTTCGTCTTTTTTGTTAAAATCTGTATATAAAGACGTATTACAGTATGTGAAAGCCAATTGATAATTAAAAGTTCCCCCTTCTGTAAGAGACCCATAGGCGTTTCCCTCACGTGGTCCCAAGAAGGCCGTGGTATCATGGCAAGTGTGCATAATGTAAAATTGAACCCTTCTGTGTATAGTTTATGATATTAGGCTTCTGTGGTTATATGATTGTTGACAAGAAAACAGTTAAATTGCTCCTTTGTTTATATAATTTACCAGTTCTATTACATTTATTTTTCTTTGATATCCCTGAATATTATTTTAATTTAGATTTCTATTTTATGTGTTAAATATTCTTGTAAACAGAAAAACAAGAACAAAATGATAAGGATGTGTGTCTGACTATAGAATCAAACGTAATAAAATACCAAGCAATAGTGAGCAAAATACAGATTATCACTGTTTATGAGCTTTGTCCAATGTAACGATCCATATTAAGAGTATGTGCAATATAATATGGTTAATGTTATCTTAATTTATCTCGTTCGATAAATAGGCAATATTCATCTTCTGAGTTCACTCCGCATACTATCACTTCCGAAACAGAGGGGGCAATACCGAGCTGTTCGAGAGTGTAAGGCGTAGAAGAAAAGAAAAAAACTTAGCATTTAGTAGTTATGTATGTTGGAGTAGTGAAATTGAAACTCGTATGACGTGATTTACCATAAACGAGAAGAAACTCATATGACAGGTGTAACGTTATATGTGTCGTTTGTTATTTGAGAAAATATGTCGGGTGTTCCAGCACGGATTTTATTTTATCCAACACTCGCTTACAATGTTGTCATGGAAAAGATCAGCTCGAGACAATGGTTTAATCGTGTAGATCAGACTGTCATACTAGGTGCCCTTCCGTTCAAGTCAATGACAGAGGAGGTAACCTGTTACTACATTATATATGTTTTAGTGTATAACTTATATCGGGAACGGCATTTAATTCTCTAAACCATGTGTTTTGTCTGTCTTTGTTTAGTTGGTCCAAAAAGAGAAAGTAAGAGGTGTCATTACCATGAATGAAGAATATGAAACTAAATATTTCTGCAATTCAGCTGAGGTTGGTTATCTCTGCCATAAAATGTACACATTCCCAACAAATATACTCACAATAAGTGTACATCTAATGTTTTCTTTATGTTATGTAATAGGAGTGGCAGACTGTAGGAGTGGAGCAAATCAGACTCAGTACAGTGGACCTGGTAGGTGTTCCCAGTCTAGAGTACATCCACAGGGGTGTGGAATTCGCCTTAAAACACAGAGAGGAAGGTACCAGTGTCTATATTCACTGCAAGGCCGGCCGCTCACGCAGTGCAACTATTGCAGCTGCATACCTCATCAGGGTGGGTATGACTTGCCAAACATCTCAAACAATAACACAACCAACATATACAGTTGTTTGCTGTATGTCACAGGTCGCCATCACAGTACATTGTGTTTCTTTATGTAGTTGCCTTCTTGAAAAATATCCAGCACATCTCTGTGACACTTTTTTAATGGACAGATATTATTTTGTGTATTGATGGTGGAAAATGTTGGAGTGGAAGATTGAACAAGGAAGCTTCATTTAAGTGATGCTGAACATGACACCCACATCTACAGGATACAAAGGCATTTTTACACCCAAGCATCACTTCTCCTTTTTGAGAGTAAACCAAATATAATTCCCACGTGATTATATTTTTATGAGATTTGGGTGTTTACAGAACTTGTATCAACTATTTAATATATATGCAAAATATTTTTTCCAAGCAACAACAAAATACAGTCTCACCACCAGTAGTCTTTAATCTCTTATTCTTTTATAAACATATTTATGTTTTTATTTTTAATCTTTAGCATTTATTGTGATTTTTTTGCTCACTACCTTAGTTGATCTATGAATTTGACTATATCTGCAAGTTTTATTTCTATAAAAATGTCTAAGTATCTTTGTGTATGAAAAGTGCTATATAAATAATATAAATGCCTTTTGTCGTTGTCATGTCACTATTAGCCATCTAAACATGTTAGGAAACTCTTCAAAAATGTGGCCAATGTTTTAGACAGTCTTTGGGATTTTTTCTTTTATAGCTACACGGCTGCACACCAGAGGAGGCATATAAGATGTTGGCCTCAATCCGGCCTCATGTGCTGATCCACTCAGGACAGATGGAGATGCTACAGAAGTACCATAAGGAAGTGTTTTGCTCCGAGGCCAGATAGAAGACACATAAATGCTGGAATATATGCTCAAGGCATAGTGATCTGTGTGAAACATTGTAATTTTTCTAAAACTTGTCTCCTGTAGATCTTTAATAGGATGTTTTTTTTTCATGTTGGATTGTTTTCTCGATATAGACTTAACTATAGTGAAATTTGTGTGCTGTACATAAATGCAGGCACATTGTATTTTAAGTAAACATTTGGCATCATGTTTACTTTAAACTGTGATTATGTCTATCGATCAACAGCCGTGTTGTGAATAAAACAAGATTGTTCTATCCTCTTTATATTTTGGCTTTTTAGGCATTACATTCATATTATTTTTTACTGATTTTAATATGACCACATCTGTTTTATATGGAGTGTATTAGTATTAGCGTCTGTGTACAACAATCTTTATCTTTTTATATATTTTTTTATTTAAGCAATACACAGGTTGGAAGGAGGGGTTTATTTTAATGCCAGATCTACAACAATCAGTGATCTGGAGCTGTGTCTCAATTCGGGGACTACAACCTTCTTAGGTCGCGGACTTAAAAACGAGGACTTGTTTTTCAAAGCATGCAGTCTTAAAAGTCCAAGAACCGAACTGAAATGAGAAGCTCTAGCGTCGCAGAGGATTTCCTAATTGCGCCACCTGCTGCTCATGTTGCGTGGCGACAGCCGCAGGACACAGCAGAGACGTTTCTGACCTTTTTATACAAATACGGAGCCAGAAAAATGATATTTTGAGGGATATGACACGTTTATGTAGATCAAAACAGCCCAACAGTATATTCAATTTAAAAATCTTACAAATTTAAAACACAATAATGCACCAATAATGTTAATGAACAACATCATATTAAATATTAAAACACTGAAATGGACCGTTTTTGTGAATTACATACTTTATTTAACTAAAGTTTTGAATGATTATTTAAAAAATCCAAGCCGTTACAGGCGCGCAATGAATCTCGGGATAGCCGAGGCTGTGAAGTATACATTCGTTCTATCCTTAAAAACCCACGGAAATAAGGTCGCATGTTGGGGCTGCATTTGAAGCAACTTTTGAATCGGGACAGCCTTACCAGCCTTCAGTCGCGCTGCTGTGACGCAATCGGTCTTAAAATGCAGCCTTCAAAGAACGCAGCCCCCGAATTGGGACACAGCCTGGGTCTTTGTTTGGTAGAATGACCTCTGTATATTGTACCACTTTAGGTAATCGTTTTGCACTTTATTAAAACTGAGACACATCTCTTGACGTACTGACTTATTAAACTGTTTAAATAAACATGAAAACCAACGACACGCGGTGGTCCAATTTGTCAGACACGATAAACAGGGCTGGATGAGTTCCGGCAGAAGATGGCAGGAGTGTACTGTACAATACAGTTGGTGTTCGTAGTCTCGCGAGGAAGGAGTGAGGGAGTAAAGATGGCGGCCTCCTTGGTTAGATTTGTCCGCAGCGGTTTGGCCAGAAGTCTAAACGGTAAGAAATGTACAAGTGCAGTATTGACTTGCTCGAGATGGATGGTTTACTCTATGAGTCACTTTTTATAATATGCTGGGACCGTAAAGCGAATCTGTCTATAGTCTTTTGCTGGTTGACGTTGACCTTTCCTCAAGTTCGCTAACGTTAGATGAGAAGAGACCACAGATACACGTAGTAGGCTACAGTGTTTAGCTTATACCAACATAAACTGATGTAGCCTAAACTTCATTAGGCTTACTGGTGGTATAGATTTTAAGTATTTGTGAAATTAAAACAATTTTATTTGTTTCAATTACGAATTCTTTTACGGTTTTTCAGAAATGGAATTATCTAAATTGAATATAGTCAGCCAAATAGAAATTGTTACAGACGCTGTGGTGGATTTAATGATTCTCTACTATATTTAATGGGTCTCTACTGGTAATTTGGTGGGGTGTTGTCTGGCAGATGGGAAATAATAGTCAGCTCTACTGGAAAATGCCTATAACACACTATTTAAAGGAAATTTGTGGTGGTTTTAATGGTAAACAGCTGACAGTTCACACAGTGGCATTTGTGATAGAAACCATTAGAATTAGTTTTATTTTCAGCAGGGAAGCTACTGAACTGACAGTTTTTGGTTTCTGTATATCTCTTTCACAGTTGCTAGACAGAGTGCGGCTCTTGGCCAGACAAGAACCACAACAACTGAGACTAGACGTGAGTTGACTTGGGGAATTTTGTTATTCTGGTAGTGGGATGTGTTTCGTATGATTGTATATTTAAAAAAAAATTATTGTGCATCAGCTACTGTAAGGCCCAAGGATCTGGTCACCCACACTCAGCTTTCACAGTTTGGGGAATATATTGCAGAGATACTTCCCAAATACGTCCAGCAAGTCCAGGTACAGTCACAGTCCTGTTTTGCTTTTTAGAACCATATGGTTTAATGTAGATATCGTTGTGTTGTATATGGCATACCACAGTAAAATTTTCATCACTAATTAAAGAAATCTTTAACTCTTCAAAAGACAAAAATGGTTTTCTCAGTTAAAGTTGCGTTTAATTTTAATAGGTGACCTTTTATAATGAGCTGGAGATAATGATCCACCCAGAAGGAGTTATCCCTGTTCTTACTTTCATGAGGGATCATACAAATGCTCAGTTCCGTAACATGATTGATCTTACAGCTGTGGATGTGCCTACAAGACAGTGCCGCTTCGAGGTGAGCATTCTCAGTATTAACCAGAAAAAGTCCAAGAACATTTTTATCGGCCCTTGGTAATAGTATAAATATATGAAAATAAATGTCAGTATTTCTCTGTTACGATTGAAGCTTTTAGGATTTTTTATAATGAAGTGCCAATGTTGATTATAAACCTAGATGTTTTTTAACTTTTCAGATCGTGTATAATCTGCTTTCTCTGCGCTATAACTCTCGTATCCGTGTGAAGACCTACACTGATGAACTGACCCCTGTAGATTCATCTGTCCCTGTGCACCAGGCAGCTAACTGGTATGAGAGGGAGGTACGTGAAATTAAGTGTTGATTATAGTTAAAAAAACATTTGTTTGCTTGTGCTCAGGTGTTTGTTGGAGCATAGCATCTTTACAGACTGAAGGAGTGATGAGGTGGTGAGATGTAGTTAAAACAGCTGTAAGATATTAAATAAAGCAGTCATTCTGAAATGTTTTAATACAGGTTTGGGACATGTTTGGAGTCTTCTTCTCAAACCATCCAGACTTGAGACGCATTTTAACGGATTATGGATTTGAGGGTCATCCATTCAGAAAAGACTTTCCATTGTCTGGATACGTGGAGGTAAATATGACAAATATTTATGGGTCGGTTTATTTTGTTGTCATTTGCTCATGTGGTTCCATTTATTCATACAATACAAGAAATTGAGGACTGAGGCTGTCAGTCTTCATCATTTTGCCTAACCTCTTTTTTTTGGTTACACAAAATAAGGAAAGTGATACAAGGTTGAAATTAAATTAAGGATTGTAAATCTGTCAGTTGTTTTTCAGTGTTTTGGGTAATGTTTAATTTTCCTCTCAGGTTAATTCTAGTGATTGACATCTCTTCCCCTTGAGAATCTCAGACTTTGTACAGAGTGGTTATTAAGAAAAGGCTAATTTAATATAAACAATCCTGTGATGTGCACGTAAAAGCAAGTGATGTGGAGTTAATGTTTTGTCACAGGTACGTTATGATGATGAAGTGAAGCGTGTTGTGGCTGAACCTGTTGAGCTTGCACAAGAGTTCCGTAAGTTTGACTTGAACAGTCCATGGGAAGCGTTCCCTGCATACCGGGAGCCCAAAGAATCACCCAAGCTGGAGTCTGGAGACGAACCAGCCAAGTAACCTCACATCAACATTGTGAGCTGGTAAAGCTCTAATCACACCCTCAGATGAATCCACCTAACATATTTATGTAAATAAAAAGAACATGTACTAGATCCAAATAAAAAATATAAAAAAACTCCTGCCTTCATCTTATTTATTTAAATTGTTTTTCATTTATACAGAATTATTATTATTCTGTATCATTATTATGCGAACATGATGGTCAAACATTTTGCTTGTTCTGTAATAGAAAAAACAAAACAATTTTGGCATTCTGTGAAGCTTTAAACAATAAAATGTGCTACTGCTAAGTTAAACTTGGATTTATTTCTGTTGTGGTTCTGCAAAGGACATTGTTGTTATACAGTTACTTGATAATAATCCATTCTTGCAATATGCTTTAAGGATGGTTTACTACAGTGGTTTGTGCCGTAGGAAGGTCGAAACGATGAAATAAATTAATATATGGTAAATAAATGCACTGTATTGCTGTCGTTAATTTTTAAGTACATTCAAATTGACTGCTTGTCAGTTAAACTTACTGTTTTAAACTTCTAAATGTTTTATATCACTTAAACTCATCAAAATAAGTTGACAACCATTTGACAAATTTTTAAATAAGTTGAAATGACTTGTAAAGTAAATTTGATTGTACCACTGTGCCGCACAATATGTTTTATATAGTGTAGTATAGTAATATTGTAAAATTAACTATCACTGGGCCTAATTTCTAAAATGCTGCATAGATACTGACCTAAATTTGATTTTACGATAATTTCTCGAAGCACGTAAAAATCTCAGCTGAACAGTTTCCTTGTAAACGATGTCCAATGTCAGTGACAAAAAATCAAATCCTTTACAAGCGGCAGGGGTGGCTTATATTTCCTAAAACATACAGCACTCGGACAATTAAAAGTATAGTCTGACATGGCACTGAGCACTTTTCCACGTCAAAGACTGTTTTTTGTAAATAAGAACATCGCCATGGATTTTTGTGAAAGCACACTCTAAGATCGAATCTGTGCTGACCCACGTTTCCTAAATGAATCTGTGTGTATGCAGATTGTTACCTGAATATAGAGAAAACATCATTTATTTATGATGAATACACCTGTATTCAAATTACAGTCATTATTTTTCTAAATTAAAGGACCCATTGGAAGTCATCTAGCAATCCAGAAAACGTGAAAAACAAGATCCCAGTAACTTTGTTTTGGTAAGCCTTTCTCTGCAAGCATGTGAGAAATCGAGCTGTTCAGTTTTCGCTCCTGATGTGACGTAGACGCAGGATCTTATTATAATATTACCGCCCCTTAATCTACACAGTTCCACCCATGGCGCTGCCGCCATTGTTGTTTTCACAAGCGACAGCGGTATACGTGACGCCATGGCTCCAAGTATACGTGACGCCAAGTTCGTGGACAACATGCAATGTAGTCGCTGCACAGAGTCCTAACCTCGGAAGAGAGTAGACAGGAGTGGATTTATTTTATTTTTAGTGGAAATCCCTCAGAAACCATAAGTAAAAACCTGCTTGTTTGCGCGAATCACTTCAAGCCGGAGTGCTTTATCAACCTGGGACAGTACAAGCAGGATTAGCTTCAAAGTTGTTCCTCAAGAGGGATCGAGACCAACTGAACGAGACAAAACTGCCGATGTAAGTAATGTTTATCAACAGTCTGAATTGACGTACATGTACCGTATATCGGAGGATAACGTTAGCATATGATAGCGAAGGGAGCTAAGTCAGTCACGGCACAAATAGAACATTCAAAGCCAGTGTTAAACTTACTCTATATATGTTATTTGGCAAATGGAGTTTAAATGTATGTATGTTAATACATTGTGCGTTAATATGTTCAGCTGCGGCAAGCTGTTTGTTTTGCTAATGAACAGGGGCGAACAATGCGGTTAATTTCGTTTTAAACGTCTCAAATCATTCGTCTTTAGGCTGAAAAATCTGTCACAGCATACTAGTTATGCTCTCATTTTATGCTTTTGTCTGTAACGTTATAACTTGTCAACGACAAGCGCTAAAATCCACGTAATTCCGCTGAGATTGTTGTGGCGAATCAGCCTTCCATCGCAGAAAGAAATCTCAGAGACAAGGGTTCCAGATGCCAAGAGTTTAAACTATTTGCTCGAGCAAACAAAGTGAGACATACAGAGTTCATCTGAAGATGTCTAATGAATACACATCTGACTCCATCTTTTATACAGTAACTTCAGGTTGTTTTTCACAGTGTTAACCAATCATGCTTCGCCTGGCATACCTTCTACCAATCAGGTTTCACATGATATCACTGTAGCGAGGAAGGCGGGACGAGAGCCGTGGGGCAGGAAGGCGGGGCCGGTGGCATGAGTGATAATGAGTATCAGCTGTACGCGCACCGGTCCCGCATGCCTCACGGGGAGCTAGGGAGCATAAGAGGACGAGCGACGGGACTGCCGAGGAGAGAGGACCGGGCCCGGAAATGTGAAGTTTTATTTATGTTTGTGTGGCCGGCAGTCGACCGTGAGGTGGCTGCCGGCCTTTTACTTCCGTGTTATTGTTTGTTTATTTTTGATTAAAGTTTATTGTTTAAATGTTCGCCGGTTCCCGCCTCCTTCCTTCCCTACATTGAACTTTGTTACAATCACATTTTTTACTACCTTATCCCCCTTATGAGTTGCTGCCCTTATATCTTACTCAGGTCGTGACCTGCTACAGTTACATGTCAGGTTTACCGGTTTACTTATGCTAAGATTTAACCGTGGCATGACCTTTTAGGAAGTTCTTAAAAGAAAAATATACTAGCAGACAAGAAATTCTTAAAAGAAAATTATAATAGCAGACAAACGTATATCATTATTGTCATTTTCTAAACCCTTCCATGCAGGAAGTTCTTAAAAGAAAAATATACTATGTGACCCAAAAGGTGACTGCATTGTGACTTTGTGCAAAAGAAAATATAGTAGGCTAATGCACAGACTACTGTCTACTTTTGTGTCGTAAAGCATTTACTTGAACTATGCTTGAAGAAAAATATCTGCAAAGTGTTTTTGCTGTATGTCTCTTCAAGGTGTCTGTGTGTTTGTAATGTTAAACAGATGTCTAATGGTGCCACTTGGTGCTCATCCTGGGTTTATAACATTTGACCCATGAGGCCCGTCTTTGCTGTATCAGGGATGTGTGTGAAATTTATAACTAACATAAATGTATTATTTCATATAAGAAACTCAATACTATGATAGAAAAACCACCTTAAGATCTGCAGGTGCGAATTCCGTGGATTTTAGCCACTAAAAGTACAAACACTAAAACAATACAATACATAAAACTCTCTAATCCGCTGTACTGTCTTCAGTATCAACTTCCTTGTCAGGGAGCTATCGATCAAAAACTCACTAGCCAATCAGCGTAAAGCGGCCATAAATCCCGCCTACACGTGAGATTTGTGCCAGAAAGGCGAACGAAAAATTGAGAAGCGTAAACGAAAACTCGGAAAGCGCAAATGAAAAATCTAGCAGCGACTTCAAAACTATTATTTGCAAAAACGAAACTTAGAAAATTGTTAAGAAAAATAGCAGTTTATTTGAAAATCATGTCACATTCTTGCAATTGAGTTTATTGTTTTCATTATCAAACTGTTTTTTTTTAAAGTTTGCGTTCATTTTTATTGACACAAGAGTAATCCCATAGGGGCGGAGCTACGGGTTTGACAGATTGAGAGGTGGCCCACCCAGTCAGAGCCAAGAAAATTATTTTTAATATTATTTTTTAATCTTAATTCAAAATTTGAATTGTATAAATTAAATGAAAACATTTGAATTGTTTGTTTATTAATAATAATATCCAAATATTATTATGAATGTGCTCACGTGATGTCGTCAGTTACGTTACGGCGCGCCAATATCGCTGCCTGTAGATTCTCTTTCAATGATCATGTAAACATGGCTAAACAAACAACTATCCATGTGGCAATTAAAAAAAAAACACGTCTAGATAAAGAAACTGAAGAAACACACGCTTGAGGCACCTGGAAATGAAGGTGAAATACACACAGCTAGGGATGGGGAGTCGACTCCAAAAGAGTCGATTCCTCGACTCTTAATGTCCCTAAAGTCGGAATCGACTCCAAGACAGGAATCGACTCTCGTCGACTCCGTAATTTTTAATGTTGTCATTGACTCAAATCGGTTAAATTGTCTTTGTGATTGGCGTAAAGCAACGAATAACATTTAAAAACCAATCAGGTAAAAGTCATACCTCCACTCTCTCTGATTGTACACGTTTACATCCGATCCAAAACACTGCGTTAATCAGAGCATGAGCGACACCTACTGGTTCTCTCACAAAAGGGCACGCAATATTTCCCGTTCATTCTTCACCTTCAATCCGATCACATTAAATTTTCAAATTCTTATTAAAAACTCTCCTATAATTTGTCTGTCCCTCTTCAAGCTTTTATTTCTCTAAACGACTGTTAAGACTTGCTTTAAATGAAAGCGTCGTGCTATGCTTAAATGTGAGTCTGTGCGCATAACTGGACACAAATCAAAATCAAGTTTGTGGAAACAAATTATAAAGCGTTTCATCAAGCTTTATAACGTGAAAAATCAGCAACAGTCAAAAGTCACAAATCATATTGTAGCAAGCTCTTACTCCGAGGATACGTTTAAAGAGAATACACTTAAGGAGGACGACGGGCACAAAGTCAACCAGAACCTTTAGGAAAATATATCTCATTTATTGAAACATTGTTTAGATAATTAACAACATGTAAGATATATGCATCAAGTTCAACCATCACAGCTTTGTATGACTTCAACCGGACAAATGGCAAATACAGTTATGATTCATGGCATAACACTAGTGGTCAGGTAGAATGATTTTACAATGCAAAATACCCTGTCAGATAGTCCTACCATCTTAAAATAAACACGTAGAATTAATTTACAGCGCAACACCCAATCAAATTGTACTATAGGCATTAATTAATATGTAGAATGACAACGAAAATACACTATATTCCCGTAACAGTATAAAATAAACAGGTAGGATGATTTTATAGCGCAAAAAAATGACGTAACATTCATGTGCGCATGCCTGGTAGGATATTCTGACGGGTAGGATGAAATTTCAGGAGATCTGCAACATTTTTCTACTGCATAAAATCTATGGTTTATCTACGCGCTTTACCTGATGAAAGAAGTCACTGCAACACTGGTTTGTGCGTGTGGCGCGCCTGTGTGTGTGTATGTGTGCACGCGAGCGTGTTTGTTTGGCACTTGGCGGGTCCGGAACGAATTCCCTCCCGGTCCGTATCCGCAGATTGATCGTCTGCGTTGCATGAAGTCAAACACACCCGATATTATCAGATATCGCGATGATTTTAAAGTCGATTATCGATTAAAAAAAATTAACACATCGCCCAGCCCTATTGGCAGCATTTGTGCTTCAGCCTTCACTGATATTCTCACTCAGCCGGTTTCCGAATTAGTAAATCAAATTTGTCCACCTCCAGATCAGTCCGCGATAGAAGAACAGAAAATATCTGATTACCGTAATTGATGGAAAGCCACGCTCCTTCAGTTCTTATTGGTATGAACAGTTTAAATGGATTGAATATAGCAATACAAAAGGTGCCATATTTTGTAAAGCATACAGACATTTTCCTGAGGTACACACCGAGTTTACTTTCACAAGAGATGGTTATAAAAAATGGAAACTCCTCCGACAGGCCTGTAACAAACATGAGTCTAGTAAACCACACGCAGTTCCGCTGACTTTTGACGCATACAGGGAAAGCCATGCACCGCAAAGCCGTGGGACCTTGTTAAATCAACTGCACGGTGATACCGTTTCATTTGCAGAGCGAAGTTTAGTGAATTGCATTTGATGCCACAATGGGACAGTACACCAGCCCATTAATTTTTCTTAAAAATTACTCCGGTTGAAAGGGAGATGCGAATTATTCCGGGCCACCCACAATTTTACAGGCCCACGTTATCATCTACTTTCTGTATCCGCCTCTGGTCTCCGGACGAATGATTTGAGACGTTTAACACTAGAACTACCAGGGCAGTCATTTTGACCGTTTTTAAAATGTGCAATGTAACAACTTTGTTGAACTAAAACCCATATAACTACCATAGCCTGACTTTTCTTAAATATATGTATATTTTGTTCTTACATTGTTGCTTTATTAAAATTACTGAACACAAAAGAGTTTTTCTACCTCGAACTGCCATGGCGGTCAAATTGACTGTATGCATTACAGACATTGTATAATTTCAGCGCTCTTTCCCGCCATTGAAGATTGGCCACTGTTGCCTAGCAACAAAATTATCTGGCGATTTTTTTTATGTTATTGCTAAGCTAAAACGTAGCTTACCTTCAAAATGTCAGCAAAAATGAAATACAGCTTTCTAAATAAGTTAGAGAATATTCTTTATAACTGTTTTTGATCTTGCTAATTTTGTCATATGTCCATACATGTCTATGAAGGTATTTACAATGCAATGAAATGCATATTGTAATATTTTATTACTTATTATATTCTAAAATTTGTTTTTATTTTACATCATTTGATCTACTTCGAATATCTGTTATTAGCAGGCTACCCAATAAGTTCTGTGATTGAAGATGACATAATACATTTTTACATTCGTAAGAATTTCAATTTCAGTCCTGATGTTTATTATTACCTATCCTAACAAAACACATCAATTTATTCATACATTTTGATTCCAGTGGTGGGTGCGATTTGTGTGATCCAAATATAGAGAAAAAAAGGTTAGATATTATAATTTCTAAAATTCACAACATGTTTTTATCTAACGAAATATTCTGCATCAATCCATATTTGTTGCTGTTTAGACTTTCAAAAATAAAATTTTCACTGCGGTGAAAAAACTTTGCTCTTCTGCTTGTCGGTGTCCTAAAACAGAACACTGGACACAAAGCGAGGCACACACCTTCGTGTGCGGCCTCTTGGCTTTGGCAAAATTATATACAAAAATGAAACATATCAATTATTTGTTTTATTTTAATCAATCGTATTATGTACTTTATGCCCATCTGAGTTCGCTTGGCACTTGGGGATGTGGTTGAGGATTTTGAAGTTTTAAGTGTGATAACATATGACAACAGACATTCAAAGATTCGTTCTATAATCTCAATAGAAGCTTTGAATGTAAATATTGCATGGCAAAAATGACATTCAGTACAGTCTAGCGGTCAAAATGACCTCTACGGCCATTCTCGTAGTGATAGATTTCCGGGAGTTCTAGTGTTAAAACGAAACTAACCGCAGAGGAGTTCAGGAAAAATAGTTTAGGTAAACCATTGCCATGGCAGTACTACACGTGTGTTGTGTTGACACGCCAGATGGAAGGGGGGTGGGGTGCGCTGCGCTGTAACTCATTATCATTTAAAGAGACATGCACCAAAACGGGTTGCTGTGAGCGTAGCTGTTTTTAACGAGGCAAAAATGGTTTTGTTTACACAGCCATTGAGTGTTTTTAAACAAAATATGTTCCAGACATTTCATGAAGACCCTAATAAGTAATTTCTACTTGTTGAAAGTGCTCATTTAATGAGTCCTTTAACAGTTTATACAACAAGTTTAAATATCTCCTGTTGTTGTCGTTTTTACATGTTATTTCCAAAAAGATTTTTATCACAAAATGATATTTAATTGGCATTTGGGAATGTCGTAGCACACAGCAAAATTGTAGGTGAAAGACTCTCTATTTCATAATTAAGTGTTTCTTTTCCATTTACGAATCTCATTATGGTTTGTAGCAAGTCAGTTACTCGGCAAGAGCTTCTAAATTACCTCTTGATTGAGGTGAGTGTTGAATATAAGCTGCCTGCTGCGAGTATGTCCTCTCGTGAGTGGTTTTCTGACGCAGTCATTGCTTCTCCATATGTTTTTTAGAAACTATGAAATCTACAAGATTAAAATTATTCATTTGCACATTCTTCAGTGCAAATTTGTTCTGATTCCACCAAATTTATGGGACATTCAGTGATGTACTGCTTTTACTATAGGTCATAGCACAGATATTCAATTCCATTCAAGTCTTATCCCTGGCTGGCTCATTCTAGAATACTAAACTTCTTTCTTTAAGCCATTCCTTCATAGTTTTCATAGTCAGCGCTTTAGGTTGTTATACTGCTGGAAAACTAGTATTTGCCCTTGAATAGAAATCTGTGGCTGACTAACACAGATTGTCCCTAAGGATTTGCCACTATTTTAGTCCATTTATTTTGCCTATGACGCCAATAGGTTTTTCGGATGCAGAACCCAATCAACCCCAGATCCAAACACATAAAATTAAGCTGATTTTGTATTTTGTGAAGAAATTTGTGAAGCTATTGATTATTTGCCTGGATACAATGCTGATGCAGTTATACAGTGTTCATAAGGTCTAAAGCTTTTGAATGCCTTCTTTAGTTGTTCGCTTTTTAATTTGGATATAGTATCAAAACTAAAGCGAATACATTTGGTGTTTTGAGTATAAGGGAACAATAAAAAAACTGTCAGATATTTATTACATATTTCCGTTTTAAACTGATTCTAACACTATACTTTATTTCATTTACATAAAAATCAATAGGATACTGTTCGTAACCACGGTTCTCTAAACATTGAGTGGAACACGAGATGATGAAAGAGAACTGTAGGTTTAGATATACAGTAGGTAAACAGGAGTAAAAGACCAATAAATACTTGATGTCACTAGAGAAAAAGAAAAGAAAAAAGAAGTGATTGACATTCAGAGTTTTTATTTGGTTTCTTTGTGATGTCTGTTTTTTTCTCACAGTAAGAATCCAGCAAACACTGATCCACTTTTACAGTATTTAACAAAATAACTCGTACTGCACAAACACTGAAAAGCTTATCCAGCATTCTTTTCACAAAGCTTATTTACTGGATTAAACCCATACAGAAAAGTACTTAAGACCAGGCACAGAATTAGAAATGCGAACTCTTTTAGAAATGAATAAAAAACAGGGAATTATTTACATTTTACAACTGTGCACTTGATTCTTAAATAAATCTTCATGGCCATGTACACAGAATGGCATAGAATCAGATGAATAAACTAATCTGACCAATTTCTTTGGTCAGATCTATTTCTTTGATAGATTTTCTTTCCAAAATATCCTAAATTTAACTTTTTAAAATAATAACATCAGTTGATGTAAATAATTATATTTGGCAGTGAATAGGAACATTTTTTCCTTCAGATGTCACCTCTGCACACATTTTTAGCATTATGTGGTGAATTGACAGAAGGAATCCTCAGTTTAAAGGAAGTGCTATTCCAAAACCAATCTACATTATTTTTGTAGAGTGCAAATTTGCCTGTTTTTTGTGTTCATTGAATACTGATCTTACAATGTAAATAATAAATGCAACAGAAGAAGTCTCTCGTGCAAATCGTTCGTGCAAACTCCATAAAGACAACACAAAAATGATCTTACTTGAAATACACATGCATTAAATCAGTTTAATTGATTTGGGAAACCACAGGACCTGAATATGAATATGTTTTTGCCAAGAGTACCATTCTAGGAACTCAGGATCCAAGACTTTAATAAATGGTTCTGCATTTAATACAAGTTAAACTCAATCAACAGCATTGCTTAAACAATACATTTATTTAACTAGGTTTATTTCAATATGATCTTTACATTTTGGCCTTTATACTCTACAGACGTTTCCTTGTGCAGGGCAATGGATACATTCCTCTGACATCAACTTGCTTGATTTTATGTTGCAAATGACAAATTGTGTATTGATCTTAACTTGTACTGACCCTTGAACATCGGTTCACAATGCCAATCAGTGGCCATGTTTTGCTGAACTGTTAAAGGTACTTTTTGCTTGGTTTTGTTATTTCCACCTAAAATGCTTATAAAGGGAAACAACAGTTAGAGCTATTCAAGGAGCTATTATGGAGTCTGAAGAAGAAGCAAACCATGAGTTTGAATGTCTCTGAAGTGTATAGGAACATACACCCCTTCCATCCAAGCACTGATGAGCACACACTTAACCAACCCTCCCTAAAGACCCACAATGTCTCCTAGACTGGTCTACAGTGTCTTATCCTGTTTTTGCTGCTGAGGGAGGCTTTGGTGGAGTTCAGGATAAACCAAGAAGCCGGTGAAAGTGATATACTTGGCATGATTACTGTAAGCACCGAATCCATCCTTCTGGTGGCTATACAGCCAGATAGTGTCTCCATACTGCAGTGACAGCATCAGACTCTGACTCTGCAAGGCCTTCTCAGTGTCGCTGTCATCATAGATCATGGTCTGTACCTCTAAGTGGTTCTTCATTAGCTTCACTGACAGAGTCTTATGGGGCAACTTGCCAGCATTAAAAGAGAAGTAGTAGGCTCCCGGCATTCTGCATTTGAAAACACCAGAGCTCATGTTGAAGTCGCTTCCGATGTTTACAAATTCTGAGTCGAAGGTGATGGGCTGGTGCTCAGGGTATCCTTGATCCACTCCCACAATGCTCTGACTCCGGCCCACAGAGAACGCCGACCTCTGGTCGTCATCTTCTTCCTCTACATCTCTCTCCTCCTCTTTTATTTCTTCCAGTCTTCTCTCCTCTTTCATACTCACACTTGTGTCTTTTGTAACTGCGTTGTCATGCTCAGACAGTATGTGATCGTTGATTTTGGGTGGCTGATTGTCACCGTCATGCACTTTGTGAGTGTGCTCTTGGTAGCCATACACGTCAGGGTAGATCAGGTAACCATTGAAGGTGGTGTAATGACCCGTGTTGCTATAGATGGCGTAACGTGGGTCTCCGTGGAGACGAAGCCAGACGGTGTCTCCGAAATCCAGCTGCAGCATGGCACTCTGGCTCTGCACTTTCCGTTCCTCTCCAGCGTTCTCATCATACACGATTGCCTGAACCTCATTACGGTTCTTCATCAGCATGACCGACAGGTCTCGACGTGGAAACTTCCCCACGGTGAAGGAGAAATAGTATGCGCCCGGAATCCTGCAGCGGAATAAGCCGGCCTTTGGATCGAAATCGCCACCGATGTTGACGTACACCTTGTCAAAGGTCACCACCATTTTAGGTCCTCCCTCCATGCTGCTGGTACGTGCCACAGAGAACGCAGATCGCAGCTCTACGGCGTCAGACATGCGGGAAAATGCCCACACGGTGGTCACATGACACAGCACGCACAGTAGCAGGGGCCTGGTACCATGCAGCATCGTAACTGCAGGGAAAGTAAAAAGAGATCAGTTCACATAGACAAATACATTTCATGAACAGACGTTTAGTAAACACTGAAGCACTTTCAATTAAGCCTGTAAATGATAGCTGGTACCCGGTACAGCAGAGCAGTGCAGTGTTGGCTTGCTCACCGGGAGACTGCATTTATTTATTTATTCATTTATTTATTAGATATTATTTATTATAATGATCTTGCTTGGTCTATAAACACCATGCACTGTGCTGTGTTTTACCTTTCTATGTTTTCTTATTTGCTCCTGTAAAGCTGCTTTGGAACAATGCACATTGTGAAAAGCGCTATATAAATAAAATTGAATTGAATTGAATTGAACTCGTTAACGAAACATCCGTTAGAAAAAACAACACGTCTTTTTTCATCCCCTGCACGATTATTATGCATACAAGTACCAGCAGAGGGTGGGATCAAAACAGAAAAGATCATTGCCTTTGATGGATACAGGAGGATGAGAGTGTTATTATCAGTCCTTGTCTTTCCCCCTGAGATAGGACACTGGATCAGCACATCACAGAAGAGCACTGGAGGCAGGGCCGGATTTAGGAGGGTGGGAGCCCCTGGGCTTGAGTTGTTTTCGGGGCCCCCGTACTATTTAAAACCATGTGTTTGTTAGCATTAGTAAATGTTTTTTTTCTCCAATGACTAACAATAACACGTGTTCATTGGTTTACACGTTTATAATGCTTGTTTTGACAGTGGGAGCCACAAGTGGTGCGTTTATAGCGTGTAGGAAGTTTCAAACATACTTAAATGTAAAATCCAATCAACATTAATAATCAACATTATTAGTCCCCTTGATATTGTATAGTTTTTGACATAATCATACAGCCCTACCATTATGTATTTTAAAATTAAATTTATTGATCCATAATAAGAAAACTACTAAAAAGGAACAAATGTGTGTGTTCTCCCTGTATTTCTCGAGGATGTTGAGAGATTATACGTCTTGGATCTAAAATTTGAGAACACCTGCATTAACATGAAACCAACAATGAGCAATACAGTTGTCAGCATTTATTAATCTTGTTTATTGTTAGTTAATGCCAAATACAATTGTTCATGTTAGTTCAGGTGCATGTTTTTAAAAATATTAGTAAATACTGAAAATAAAGATTAACAAATGCAGACATGTAATCTAATGCTTAACTAATGTTAACAAATGCAACGGTGTAAAGTGTTAAAAATATATTAGTATTCTATTGCAATTCCATCAGTAAAGCATATGACAGATCTATGAGTTTGAAATGCACATTAAAATTGTATTCATATAATGAGATGAAACGTCTTATTATGGCTTAAATAGTTTCATAATAATGAGATGGGTCCATAGTTTTGTAAAGTCTAGTTAACTGAGGTTGTGCAGGGCAAATAGGGCACCCCTCTGTTATAAATCGTTTTAAATCTTTTAATTACTTTATGACTAACATAACATCATTTTAATGTCAAATTCTTAAATGTAAATCTAAGAGACAGTTTAATGCAGCTCACAGGCCATGAATCCATGAATGGTATATCTGCAAGGTATCATCTTAATTTAGCATTTACATTTTGCCAGAGATCTCAACGTCAGGAATGAAATAACTATCTAAACGCAGTTTGTCCCTTCACGCGTCCCGTAGTTCGGTTGTTTTAACTTTGTTTATTAGTTAGCATAATGTTTTCATTTTTTATTTACATGGATGGATTTAACAGTGTTTGCGTATTATTTACAAGAACCGCTTATGGCCACAGAACGGGAAATATTAGAAATAAACTCTATATTACCTGTTTTTATTCAGAGATGTCTGCAGAACACAACACTTTTCATAACACGTTTTTTGTAAAAGCAAAGAAAGTGTAACAACAACAACAGCTAGTAGACTCTACTGCATCTACCTGTCGATGAAACAATCTGTCGTCTTCAGTGAGCGGACACAGACTGTGAGGCGTGAGCGTCAAATGGAAAACGCGGAGTGGAATCATATAGCGATGTAATAAGAGAACGTTTTTCGCGGGGATGTGAATCCTCTCTACTCTACTTCGGCTACCGTTCAACTTCGCCTACCAAAGGCGGGCGCCAGCCACGTCGGTCCGCGAGTTTCGAAGGAGAAATAACTGAAATAAAACCGGAGGGTGGCGGCCTGGCGGGAGATGGTGACAGGTATGCTCTGGATTCTCTGCCTAAAGATCAAGGTGTGGTGCCATGGGTGTAAAGAATCATTATTTCCTAAAATGCTGTTCTTTCGCTTTCTTGTCTCTCAGTTTTTGGTTTTCTTTAAGCGCGGCACTGCGATTGCGCTTGTCAGCCATTAGAACAAGCGTCTTAATGAGCAGACAGGTTTCAACTGCGGTAAACGTAACGGATAGAATCCACATATGACCAATCAGGAAACGCCAACATGACTGACGGAACGATTAGCCAATTAAACGACATCGTTCCTTACATAAGGCAGTGCTATTGAACATTGGTAGGCCAATGCACAAAGTTTAAATGAAAAATAAAATGACTGGCATATAACTAAACAAATCAAATTAACGACAGCAGGCGGGCCCCCTGAAGGGCGGGGCCCCTGGGCTGGAGCCCAGTCAAGGCCAATGGTAAGTCCGGCCTTGACTGGAGGTGACAAAACATGAAGACTGAAAATGATGATCATTTCTGCATAGCTTTCTGTTTTTAATATTATCCCCTTTGCCCATAGCACATTTTAAGCCCATAACTTATAGCATGTCTAATATCGTAGCAAACGCTACAACAGAAAACATTTCAAAATGTATTTCTCATAAATGTTATTTAGATCAGGAGAACTGCTGCAAAGTAGCCCTTATTTAATAACGAAGAGGTAATTTTTCATTCCTTTTCATATTTATTTGCTCATAGACTGGTAATGAGCTTCATTCAGCCCCTCAGATGATCAGATTGTGACGCAGATATTGTCGGTTTCAGCCCTCTGTCCTCTACATATAGAATCGTGTGCCTGGGGAGGAAGCTGTGCATATGGAATATCTCACAGCGGGCGGTGATGAGGGACACCTGGTGACTATTGTCTATACACTGCTAATTATCCATCATATGGTTTTTCTCTCTTTGTATGCACAGAGCGTCTTTAAGGTTCATATCCAAGCAAAACAGACACTCCCTGTTTTGTTGGATTGAGTCAGAATGTACATATTATAGGGCTGTGCAATTAATCGAAAATTAATCGTAATCGTCAATTTTGGCTTCAACAATTACAAAAACAAAATAATCGAGGTAAAACGATGATTGTGCTGCATTCGATTTAGCAAGGATCCTCTCTTTTCTTGTGGTATAAATCCACAGTGCACCCTTTTCCTTTACAGTGTTTCAGCTGTGCTATTTCTTTACATTTATTTTGCAGTTGAATTCACAGTTTAAAAGCCAAGTTTTCATTTTTCTATGTTGTTTTAAAAGTTAACGAGTAATCGTGTTAAATAATCGGGATCTCAATATTGGCCAACATAATCGTGATCATGATTTTTGTCATAATCGAGCAGCCCTAACATATTATAATGTTGATGGTGCCTCATGGATAAAACGCTGAAATCAACAGCTTCCGTTTGATTTAAATATGGATAGAGACACATTGTACCTCCAGTCCATTGAAATATGAATAAAAATGAAATTATAATAAAAGAGGCTGTTGCTCTTAATGAGATCTCCTGAGACAACAGAGAAGTTGGACTTCTGTAGGAACACTGAGCTAAGCTTACTAAAAATAGAGTGACCGCTTTTTCTGTGTGTTTTGGACTATTTAGGAGTATTCATGTGAAATGCTGGAGTAAATGTGCACATGTGGTTCTGTTTTGTTTTTCTTAAACATTTCATGCCTCATCTCAGCTGCACATCTAGCATTCTAGCATATCAAGCATTGTCATTTAAATATGTAATTTGCATATAATTTGTAATATCTTTTATATGATGTGATCAAACTAAATACTCTTTGAAGATACAAAGTATCCAATACTACTCTATAGTGTCTCTACTCTAGTGTCTCTATGAGATTGGCAGAAACTGCGCGTTCAACCAGAGAAAGGTGTATTTATGAAAGATATTGAAAACATAATTTATGGAATTAAAATAAATGGCATCATGGCAATTTTCTTTATTTGATGTACATTAACGAGCCTAAATTTAAAATTTAGAACACCCTTTAAGCTTGGTATTTGTCAATGTCTATGCAATACTTGAGATGAAAAGTGTGTGTTAAAACAAAGATTTGCTGCTGTTTGTGTATGTGGGTAGTTTACAAATAAATGTGTCCAATGGTGTGACAAAAACAATTTAGAAAACAAACTGTTAATAATTTATTATATATACATGTATATTATTTTTAATCTTTATATTTATAAAATAGAATAAGTGAGATTTATCTTCATTGTTAGTTTTTTTTGCTATGCCACACTATATGACACATGTACAGTATTTGTCAACTGCCCATGAATGAATTTCCATTTTTGAAAGATGAAAGTTTTTGCTAATTTGTTCAAACTGCGTATTTGTAAATCAATTATTTATCTGTATTGCTAGCTGTTTAATTGACTAACATCCATGAGAAAACAGCAGGACTAAACAGATCAAACATAACAGCACGTAAAGTGAGTGGATAGACCTTTTGCCTGGGAAACCCCACTCAGACTGCAAAGGGTTCAGTGTGTGACAGGGCTGATGTTTAATGAGGGTCTGTGAAGTATCGGCACACGCTGAAGAGCTCAGAGCCTGAGAATGTGAGCTCCAGGGTCCTGTTATCTCCTCTCTCTTTCTCTTTCCCTAACAGCCCTTGGTACCTTGATACCGCCACTCTCACCAAACCATTCAGCCGGAGCCACACACACTATTCTGACGGCACACATGCCAAATCCAGCAGCCTTTACAGAAGGGAAGGACATACATGCTGCAGATAAGAACGAGAAGGATGTGGCTTTACGAGTCAAAAGCAGAAACAGAACGTGAGGGGGATGAAACACAGATGTGTAGAATCATTGAAATATTGGGACTGAAGTCTCAACTCTGTGAGCGTAATGAGGGCTTGAACCCGACAGCTGGCGTCTACTGAACTCCCAGTAGTAAGAGGATCTGTCATTCTCCTCATTTACAGCATTCCATTGGACTCATACGTGGTTGTAAATTGAACCGCTATCAATTTAAATATTTTTCATGCTCTAGTATTTTACTTTTTAATTTGCAGCAGTCAAATTAAATAAAGTTGGGTTAAGAGTGCAGCCCACCTGCCGCCCAGTGTGTTTCTGTGTAATCTGTCAGCTGTGATATGCGTAATGAGCCGGCGTACGGACAACCTGCTGCCAATAAAAACAACAAATTTATCTATGACAAAGATGTCACGCACAGTCTATTGTTTAAATACACAAAATAAAAAAATCTCTCTAATACTATCACCTCTCCATCTCAAATCTATAAGCAGGAAAACACATTTCGTTAATGTAACATAGAACAAACTGCATTAAAATAATAAATGAAACAACAATAAACAAATAAGTAAAATAACAATGTGGGAAATACTCTGATTTTTATAATATTTTTACAGCACTCTAATGATAATTGTGCTGTAAATAAAAATCCTGTTTCCATCGATATCCATATTTAGTTTGCCAACAAAATTAAAATATCACTGATGTTTATCATTTCAGTGGACCGTGTGCATTTTGGTGGTGCATTTTTTTGCATGACCATCCAATGAAACATGCTGAGGTTTAATAGAGAGTGTGAATCAAAGCTTATGTGTTTTTAAAGTGTGATCCTTTTAAATAGTGATCTTTATATAATAAGCCAATTTTGAATGAAAGGGTGAGTAGAAGTGAATAAACGTTAGTGTTTTGATCAGACAGAGAAAGAGCGAACATACAACAGATTTCCCTGTTTTAACCCTATAATAGCTAAATAAGATAATTAATTTATCGGGTAGCCCAGTCCATAACATTTTTATCAGTTTATCAGTGATCTAAATATTCATTTTCACTTAACAGCAGTCTCTTATTGCAAGAGATTCTACACACACACATGCAAGCTGAATGGGTGTCTTTAGGGAAATCTATCTTGCAGTGCAGATCCATATCAGACCACTATCAGCAACAAAGACTCTCTCTATCTCTCCATCTCTCTCTCTCTTGAGATTGTATGCCCTGGCTTTGTCAGCATCCACCCCACGTGTGCTGTGTTCAATGCGATCTGCTAAATGTTTCCCTCTCTTGCAGCTCTGCTATCTGCTATATTCAACAACAGCACCGTCAGCATCAGTGAGAACCAGAGAGCACAAGAGAAAAGAAACCACAAGTAAATGAAATTCCTTTGATCTCAAACAGCTTTAAAATTGCAATGATACACCATGATAACTGCAGCATGTAAAAGATCAAAACTGATTGTGAGAGTTTACACCTCTAATAGTGTTTACACCGATCAGATAAAAGATGAATACAAAGCAATGGGCTGATGCGATCACCACTGCATCACAAGACAGAGACAGTGATAGAGAGATAAAGAAAGATCATATCCTGCTGCTGTTGTCCTTACCTGTGTGCAATAAGCTGTTGTGAAGTTCTCACAGAGGGTTGAGTGAAGGACTGTTTTTTCTCTTTTTCTATGACTGCTATTATTCTTTTCCCCTCTCTCTCTTTCTCTGTGTGTCAGCTCTCAACCTGCTGCTGATATCTGGTGCAGCACACACCCACACATTCATGCCCGCACACACACACACACACACACACACACACACACACACACACACACACACACACACACACACATACACATAGACTCTCCCTCGCTCTCTCTCTCCAATACATTCATTGGAGGATTTAAGAGCAATCGGGGTGCTGCAAGCTGATTGGGGGGCTCTGGAGCAGACGAACAAACGGCCTTGCTGGAATGACTATCAATAGGAAGAATCCTGGGGGTGTTGTCTGTGCATTTATGTGTGAACATCTGGTTAACAGTAAGCCAGCTTAGATATGTTGATGCATTTTATGTTGTTCATATATTTACTTGCACTTAAAGGGCCACTATCCCAGAAAATGCACTTTTAAATGTTTTTCTACCAGAAAATGAGTCGCCAGTGTGTGTGCAGAAACACCCTGTAATTATACAAATCCATCTATTCTTCTTTTTGTAATCTCCTTTAAACCACAACAGTGACACAAAACAGGCTGTTGGCGATCCCCTACCAATGTGATGTCACATTGATTTACGCCCACCCATGATCGCTCACAGATTCCGCCTTATGAGCGCGTAGTTCCACCTTCCGCCAGAGACATGCTGTCAGCCATTTTCAGGCAAGCGCAGATGTAGCCAGTGACAAAAATGTCTAAGAAACAACAAAGGTGTGCTGTTGTTGAATGTAAAATGGAACATAAAAGTCTTTGTTCCATCAACGTGGGAACCGGAGAATTTGATGGGTTCGGAGGCCGATAGCTACGGCCCCCGGGGATGTGGAAGGTCGAGCCTGGGATCGTTTGAAAGGCTGAGAGGAGACCTTTCCGACGAGCCTAGGTTCGTCCCGCTTCGACCTCGGGGGCCAGAGTTATTAACGATCGATTCCGGGCGGGACGATGATGACAACGCTCGGGAAGAATTTTCTTTTTTCCTTTCGAACGACGCCAGCCGCGAGTCGATGCGACCCCTAGCTCGGGAGCTAGAACTCCCGGTAGCCGGAAAAGTTGAAAAATCGAAGCTCCGTGACCCGGTGGTCCAGCAGCTCGAGCCTGGGCTCATTCAAAAGGCCCGGCCGAGACCTTTCCACCGAGCCCGAGCTCGAGGCATTGAGACCCCAGCTCGTTGGTCGGGAACGCCCGGAAGACCAGACTCTGGCCAGTCACCTTCCGTCGAATGTGTCTGCGGCTCCCGGGGTCGCAGCGAGTCAACGTGGGTCAGTATAGCAAGGGTTTCGCCAAAAAATTGATTCTCAAGAGTGGATCAGTACCAGCTGTTCGCGATCAAGCTTCATCTCCGGAAGAAGTAAGTATTACACATCGTTTTTAAATCGCCTTTCTTAAATAATGTGTTTAGCATGTTCGCGGCTAAACCTGAGACTTTACATTGGTCCAAAGACAGGCGTTATGTCGTAACGTTAGTGGTAAAACGCATCGCGCCCATCGGTTCAGAAGACTTGTGACCGACATAATTTCTGTAAAGCTTATTCATTACAGCGAAAGAAGGTTATAGCAGTGTCTTTCTCGGTGAGTTCAGTGTTTTCTCGTATGTCCTAAGTGCGACAATACTTAGAGCGGATAGAAACAGAGTGCGCATTTGTAAGACAATGAGGTTACGCAGAAATTGCTACTCACAACGTAATAACACCTGGTTGCTGATCTTTACATACCTGTCTGTCATATACAAGTACTCTGAATGCATGTTTTTGCCTATATCCGTGTTTATGTCTGTTAGTAATATGCATGCACATGATTAATCATCAATGGCCAACATTTCATACAGCAAATGGTCAGCATATGTTGTTCTATCTATGTTTTTGTCTTTTCCATTTAATTCATATTTATGAACAAGGCATTAAGGTGATTTTTATTGCAGTATGGTTTTGGTTGGACAGGGCTTTACAGACGTAATTGTGCTTTCTGCCATATTGCTTGTCTTGATGTCATCCAAAGCACATGCGTAAGTGCTCTACCTCCTATTTTGCATACGGGGAGGGGAGCAGAAGCTCATTTGCATTTAAAGAGACACACACAAACACGGCCCGTTTTCCATTGCAGCCACAAATGGCCATGTTCAACATATTGTAATGAAAGATATGTGGTGTATTTTGAGCTGAAACTTTACAGAGACATTCTGGGGATACCACTGACTATTTTTACATTGCAGAAAACACCTGGATTATCTGCCCTTTAAACAATTTGAAAACATCTTGATTCACTCATCCCACAGGTCACACTCATTTTTAGCCGCGAGTATATTTTCTCTCAAGACTGAAGTGCAACTGGCAGACTGTAATATACACAGACTTTAGTTTTGCAACAGCAATCCTAGAAATTTCACACCTCTGCACATAATAACAGTCATTTACTTCAGATCCCTGAGGAGAAAAATGTTACACAGAGAAAGACAGACTGATTTGTTAGCTTTTCCACTATTCCAGTATTTGCAATGATACATTTCTGTTTCAACACCTTATTTGTTTTGATAAAATTACACAATTTGACCGATTTGTTGAGCTCTCACAATTTTTCGGTCTGTCTCTTTATATTCATCTCTCTCAGTCTCTCTCTCTCTCTGTGGGCACCATATGGACTTGTTCTATTTTCTTGTTCCCAGCAGCTCCCCCCTCCTGCTCATTTTGGCACCGAGCAGATTAATCTGTTTCCATAACATTCATTCCATCCCTCTCATTGTTAGCCACGGTGAATGCTTGTATCACTCTGGAAGATGAGCGTTTGGGGAAAATAATAGCTGTGTTTTGTCGTATTTTGTAGGATCATCTTGAGTAATTGATTTGAAGGTGTTCACTCAGATGTGAAATTGAATCCATCCCTATTAGAGTGCAAAAGGCTGCTCAAGTCAGGAGGATTCCTTTGACTTCCACACGGGCCATGTGGTTAGATGAGCTTTCGTTCTCTCTCCCCCTGTGACTCAGTGCTGCTTGAAATGAGCATCTGAGGAAAACTGGTTGTTCACACCCGTCCCCAAGTTGAGTCTCCCGTGAAGACTAAACTCGTTGTGACTGAAACGCTATTATGATGAAAGACTCTTTTCTAAACTTCAGCCCCAGCCACTTTAAAGCTCCCGAGCCATCATGCCCGCCTGATCTGAGCTTTTATTTGAGCTGCTTTCCTGGAACAGGTGTTTATACAGTGATATCGCTCCAGCCATGAAACTCACCCGTCATCAGCATGTGTTTTTGGCTCACAACGGGATAGCAGTTTATCGTATTAAAAGCAGGTGTTAAAGCCTCCGAGATGGATCAAACCATATGCAGAAGTGGTCGTAGTCAGTAACACATGTGAGTCTCTTTATATACTCTAGATTTAATACTGTCTTACGGTATAAATGTGGACGACGTTAAAATCCTTCAGCAGAGTGAAGACATTTCGGATCACTATCTGGTATTATGTTTGCTTCACTGGCCTACGGCTGCAAATAAAACTCATTGTTACAAATATGGTAGAACAATAACTTCAACTACCAAAGATGCGTTTCTCGATAATCTGCCCGAATTGTCTCAAATCATGAGAAATAACGTTGAAGATCTTGACATTACCACTGAAAATTTTAATTCCACCTTCTCGGTAACGCTAGACAAAGTTGCTCCACTACGTTTAAAGAAGATTAAAAATGGCAGCCCCACACCGTGGTATAATGAACACACTCAGGCTCTAAAGAAAGCGGCCCGAAAAATGGAGCGCAACTTTAAGAAAACTAAATTAGAGGTATTTCGTACAGCATGGAAGGATAGTATTCGAAAATACAGGAAAGCCCTAATAACTTCTAGATCCGCCTACTTTTCATCACTAATAGAAGAAAACCAGCACAACCCTAGGTTTTTATTTAACACGGTGGCTAAATTAACAAAAAATAAATCGTCAGTGACTTCTGATCCTGTATATCAGCATAGCAGTGATGAATTTATGAACTACTTCACATATAAAATCCAAGATATTAGAGAAAAAATTATAACAATGCAATCAGAAGTGAAACCCGCTGAACAAACTAACTACAGCGCCCTTAAGGAGAAAATGCAATTATTTTATACCGTAGATCAAGATGAGCTGTCTAAAATTATTAGATCATCTAAATCAACAACATGCATACTAGACCCTATACCTACAAATCTACTGAAAGAGATGCTCCCAGAAATTATAGATCCTCTTCTTGGTATTATTAACTCATCTCTGACATTAGGACATGTGCCTAAAGCATATAAGGTGGCTGTTATAAGGCCCCTTGTCAAAAAACCCCAACTCGACCCTAGAGAACTAAGGAACTACAGGCCTATATCGAATCTACCTTTCATATCTAAAGTTCTGGAAAAAGTAGTTTCAACTCAATTATGCTCCTTCCTCCAAAGGAATGACATCAATGAAGAATTCCAGTCTGGATTTAGAGCATGTCACAGTACAGAGACTGCTTTGATCAGAGTTACAAATGATCTGCTATTGGCGTCTGACCGAGGTTGTATCTCGTTATTGGTGCTGCTAGACCTTAGTGCTGCATTCGATACCATTGACCACAGCACACTCCTACATAGACTCGAAAATTATGTCGGCATTAAGGGAATAGCTTTGAAATGGTTTAAATCTTATTTATCCGACCGTTTTCAATTTGTAGCAATAAACAATGAGGTGTCACGCAAATCGCAAGTCCAGTACGGTGTACCACAGGGCTCAGTCTTAGGGCCTCTGCTCTTCGCATTATACATGCTACCTCTAGGAGATATAATAAAGCGACACGGAGTTAGCTTTCACTGTTATGCTGATGATACTCAACTTTATATTTCCTCGAAGCCTCATGAAACACAGCAGTTCCATCGAATAATGGAATGCATAGTCGATATAAAAAACTGGATGAGTAACAACTTTTTATTACTGAACTCGGACAAAACGGAAGTGTTACTTATTGGACCGAAAACTGCTATAAGTAACAACCAAGAATACTGTTTAACTATTGACGGATGTTCCATAAAACCCTCGTCGTCAGCAAAGAATCTTGGCGTTCTATTCGATAGTAATCTGTCATTTGAGAGCCACGTCGCCAACACCTGTAAAATTGCGTTTTTCCATCTTAAGAATATATCTAAACTACGTCATATGCTGTCAATCGCAGATGCAGAGAAGTTAATTCATGCATTCATGACATCAAGACTAGATTACTGTAATGCACTGTTAGGTGGTTGCCCTGCAGGCTTATTACAAAAACTCCAATTGGTCCAAAACGCGGCAGCTCGAGTTCTTACACGTACAAAAAAGTATGAACATATTAGCCCGGTTCTGTCAACCTTGCACTGGTTACCTATAAAGCATCGCGTTAACTTTAAAATCTTGCTTATTACCTATAAAGCCTTACATGGTTTAGCTCCTCAGTACTTGAATGAACTCCTTTTGTATTACAGTCCTTCACGTGCATTACGCTCTCAGGCGTCCTGTCAGTTGGTAATACCTAGAATTTCAAAATCAAGTGCAGGTGGTAGATCCTTTTCCTATCTAGCGCCTAAACTTTGGAATAGTCTTCCCTGCACTGTCCGGGAGGCAGACACACTCTGTCAGTTTAAATCTAGACTAAAGACGCATCTTTTTAATCTTGCATACACTACTCTTCCATAATATAAATCTTCAGAGGGTTTAGGCTGCATTAGTTAGATCAACCGGAACCAAAAACACAACTGATGTACTTGTTGCATCAAAGAGTACAGAACAGTACTCTACTCTCAGCCAGTCTTGTCTCATTGTTCCAAGGTTACCACAGCGAGCAGGATGCAGTTCATGGCCTGACCTGATGGTAGAGCGGAGAATGGGAAGTGGGGACCTGACAAGAGCTGAGATGATAGAGCTGGATAAAGAAGGACGCGGTCTCTTGACATGTCTTCACCACAAAATTTCAAATGCTATTAGATTATTAATGATAATAATATAATTTATTTTATTATTAAGTTTATTTATTTTATTTAGCCTTGTTGTGCAAGTTCTCTGGAGCATGTGCAGAGGCAGCAGCTTTTGCCAGAGGGGAACTGGAATCCCCTGGTTGGGCCTGGGTTCTCCTGAGGTTTTTTTTCTCGATTAGAGTTTTGGGTTCCTCGCCACCGTTTGCATACTGTTTTTGCACTAGCTGCCTGACCGGGGGGGCTGCTTTAGAATTTTAAAGTTTTACTTAATTAATATTGCATATAGGAATTTATTATCTGTTATATTTTACCTGTGCTTCTCTCTCCTTTATCCTAAATATCCTAAATGTGTGCTCTCACTGAGCGTGTGTGTGTGTGCGTACTTGTCTGTGTACGTACGTGTGTGTGTGTTGTGTGTGTGTGCGTGCGCATCCGTATGTGTGTGTGTCTCTGTGTCTGTGTGTGTTGGTGCGTGTGCGTGTTCTGTGTGTGGAGTGTTTTGTGTGTGGGTGTGTCTGTCTTCTGTGTCTTCAACCTTTTCTTGTTTTTGCAGGTACAACTTTGATTGTTTTGCTTGTAGTCAATGTGTCTCATGTGCAGCTGCTTTGTAACAATGAAAATTGTAAAAGCGCTATATAAATAAAGTTGAGTTGAGATGTGATGTGATGTGAGCACATCATATTTGTAGTGTAAACGCTAATTGGTCTTGATGCTGTGAAGGGCCACCTACTCACCTGTAAACCACCCACCACTGTTAGAGCATTGAAGGGGCAGTTGCACTCTGCAATTAATAATTCTTTCTTGAAACATCATATTACTGTGTGAGAAAAACTTTATGTTGAGGTCCTCTCCTCAAAATGGAGATGCCTTTGCGATGTAAACAGGTTTACCAGGTGTAAACTGCAGCTGTTTCAGATGTACAATGAGCCACACTCTACCATTAATCAGCACTCATCTAGTATTATAAACACATAAAATCCATAGAAATAATAACTTTTTACAATGAAAGTCAAACAATTCTGAAACACAACATCTGCACCACACACTAATATTAATGTTGTGGCTCTTTAATGCCCATTTAGACTTAAGCCCCTGATGTGTTTGATGCTCTGCTTTGAAGGTGTTAGTAAGAGGAAGGGCAGTTATTTTTAGATTGAACATCCTATCTATACACAAACTCTACTTGCACATTTTGGAACATATAGGCACCTTATTTGACAGAAAAATCTGTTCATCACAGTGATTGTGTAGATGTCTGTGACCAACATTACATTTAAAATGATTATTTCAAAAACATCAGAACAAGAGCTCACTTTGTCATAGTGCTTACAAAGCCTAACTGAACATAAAAAAGCATACTGATAAAGCACTTCTGATAAAAATAATGTCATTATTTTCTGCTTCTCACAGGTAAAAATAGACTGCAAAACATTAAGCTGTGAAGAGCTACCGAATGTATTGCCTTTCTGTTCATAAGGTGAGTCATGGAGCAAGTTGTAATCACAACACAAACTGTTATTTAGCTTATGAGCATTGCTAGCAGCACTACATGAGCATGACAGCCAAGTGAAGTTAACTGAGCAACATGAAATACAACAAAAAAAAGCAATACATCCCTTCAATTTCACGCTCAGACCATGACAAGCTGTGCTGGAATGAGAGGTGCCAAACCTCATGCCTCATGGCAGCAGTCTGTGACTGTGTGTGTGTTCATGTTTTTATATCCTGGTGGGGACCTAAACCTGAATACACACCAACACACGGGGACTCGTGTCACTGTGGGGACCAAAATTGAGGTCCCCATGGGCAAAAAAGCATATAAATTCTACAGAAGTTTTCTATGATCTTTAGGTTTAGGGGATAAAATATACAGTTTGTACAGTATAAAAAACATTACGCCTATGGACTGTCCCCACAGAGATAGTAAACCAGACATGTGTGTGTGTGTGTGTGTTTTTGGACATGTTTTTATATCCCGGTGGAGACCTAAACCTGAATGCACACCAACACACGGGGACTCGTGTCACCGTGGGGACCAAAATTGAGGTCCCCATGGGCAAAAAAGCTTATAAATTGTACAGAACAATATTTTTTAAAAATCTAAAAATGCAAAAAGTTTTCTATGATCTTTAGGTTTAGGGGTTGGGTTAGGGGTAGGGAATAAAATATACAGTTTGTACAGTATAAAAAACATTACGCCTATGGACTGTCCCCACAGAGATAGTAAACCAGACGTGTGTGCGTGTATGCGTGCATGCGTGCGTGCGTGCGTGCGTGTGAGTGAGTGAGTGACAAAGAGGGAATATTTTTTGACAGATCTCCCCAGTTACGGTGATTAAATGGAACAAATTTCCACATTTGCATATTTCATTGTGTAGTCTATTACTGCTTCTTCTAAAGGTCCTGTCAATAAAGTTCAAAGTACAAGTAATTATGGTATCAGATTAGAACAAAGACATGCCTTCTTCGATTTTTGTGTTTATGGTGAGCCTTGAAATCTGCTCCAAAAATCAAATCAACAGCTCTCTGGTCAATCCAATCCATGGGGATTGCCATCCAAATTAAATGAATAGAGAAGGATACTTTTGAGAGTTTTGATTTTTATGAGCATTTGTTTAGGTCTTGATCCGATGCTCTCATAATAAACCTCCATCTGCCACAAAGAGAGAGAGAGAGATAATATACAAAAACTTAAATCCCAAAAAACAAGTGGTATCGATGGTATCCTAAATGAGATGATTAAATGCACAGATCAAAAACTCTCGGCAATCTTAAACTGTTTATTATCATCCTTAGTACAGGTATATTTCCAAAGATCTGGAACCAAGGCCTCCTAACTATAATCCATAAAAGCGGAGACAAATTCAACCCTAATAATTACGGTGGAATATGTGTAAACAGCAACCTAGGTAAACTCTTCTGTAACTCTTAACAGCAGACTTCTCCATTATCTAAACGACAGAAACATCCTGAGAAAATGCCAAATCGGTTTCCAAAAAAAATATTGCACATCAGATCATATACTCTTCGTACTTTAATTGACAAAGACCAACCAAAATAAGAGAAAGCTCTTCTCATGCTTTGTTGACCTCCAAAAAGCTTTTGACTCAATCTGGCTTTTTCTTCAATTGATTCAATGCGGCATCAGAGGAAAAACCTATGACATCATCAAATAAATGTACACGAATAACACATTTGCAGTTAAAATCATCAACAAGCACACAGACTTTCTCCCCCAGAGTCGTGGAGTGAGTCCTACACCATTTAACATATACATTAATGAATTAGCTCGAGCTCTAGAACAGTCACCAGCACCCGGTCCCACCTTACTAGACACTGAAGTGAAATGCCTTCTGTTTGCAGATGATCTGGTGCTGCTGTCACCCACAAAAGAGGGTCTACAGCAACATCTAGACACCCTGCACACTTTCTGTCAAACATGCACCCTATCAGTTAACCTTAAAAAGATTAAAATCATGACATTCCAAAAAAGGCCCAGTCATCAAAACCAACATCACAATTTCAAACTAAACAACATGCCCTTAGAACACACCCAGAACTACACATATCTTGGTATAACTTAAACAAGGCTGTATATGACCTAAGAAACAAGGCACGAACAGCCTTTTACGCCATCAAAAATAACATCATAATTGACATCCCAACTGAAATCTGGCTGAAAATAATCCAATCAATTACAGAACCAATCTCGCTGTATGGATGTGAGGTTTGGGGCCCTCTCACCAATCAAGAGTTCACCAAATGGGACAAACACCCAATTCTTCTTTTCCTTTCGGCTGTTCCCTTCAGGTGTCGCCACAGCGAATCATCTGCCTCCATCTAGCCCTATCCCCTGCATCCTCTCTCAGACCGACTACCTTCATGTCCTCCTTCACTACATCCATAAGCCTCCTCTTTGGTCTTCCTCTTGGCCTCCTGCCTGGCAGCTCTAACCTCAGCATCCTTTTACCGATATATTCACTCTCCCTCCTCTGAACATGTCCAAACCATCTCAACCTGGCCTCTCTAACTTTGTCTCCAAAACATCTCACATGTGCTGTCCCTCTGATGTACTCATTCCTGATCCTATCCTTCCTCGTCACTCCCAAAGAGAACCTCAACATCTTCAGCTCTGCTACCTCCTGTCTTTTCCTGTTCCTGTGTATAGACCCCCTGGTCCCTACACTGATTTCTGAAAGAGTTTGCGGACTTCCTATCGGACCTATTGGTTAACGTTGATAAAGTACTAATTGTCGGAGACTTTAATATCCACGTAGATAGTGCTAACGATGCATTAGCAGTGGCGTTTACAGAGCTATTACACTCTTTTGGAGTAACACAACACATCAATGGACCCACTCATCGATTTAATCATACACTAGACTTGATTATATCTCACGGAGCCGATCTAACCAATATAGATATTATACCTCAAAGAGACGATGTCACTGATCACAATCTTATAACATGTACACTGAGCACTGCAGAAATCAGCCGTTTAACTCGTTATCGACAGGGTAGAACAATTACCTCAACTACTAAAGATAGTTTTGCAAAGAGCTTGCCAGATCTGACTCCTTTAATAACCATAACAATAAATAAAGAATCGCTCGATGACATGACCAGCAAATTGGGCACTATTTTCTCTAATACATTAGAAGCTGTCGCACCTATGAAGTCAAAAAAGATTAATGAGAAAAACGTAGCACCATGGTACAATAGCAACACTCCTATAAATTAGTACCAACCATCGCCCCAAAAGAAAGGCTACAGTGTTTTTCACCTATAAAACAGGAAGATTTAATTAAACTTATTGCAACATCTAAACCTACAACTTGCCTATTAGACCCCATACCAACTAAAT
Organism: Triplophysa rosa; assembly: GCF_024868665.1. NCBI lineage: Eukaryota > Metazoa > Chordata > Actinopteri > Cypriniformes > Nemacheilidae > Triplophysa > Triplophysa rosa. The sequence continues at coordinate 22,476,434 of NC_079890.1, forward strand.
TATTAAAAGAGTTATTACCCGTTGCAATTGAGCCCATTTATAACATTATCAACTCGTCAATTAATCTAGGCCATGTCCCAGGACCCTTTAAACTGGCCGTCATTAAGCCTCTTATCAAGAAACCAAACTTAGACCCCAATGAACTAGGAAACTATAGACCGATTTAAAATCTCCCTTACCTGTCTAAAATACTAGAAAAAGTAGTGTCCACTCAGTTGTGCTCTTTCTTACAAAATAATGACATACTCGAAAAATTCCAGTCAGGCTTTAGACCGCATCATAGTACTGAAACTGCGCTCGTTAAAATTACAAACGACCTGCTTATAGCATCAGATAAAGGTAACATCTCACTCCTAGTCCTGCTAGACCTTAGTGCTGCGTTCGATACTGTAGACCATAAAATACTTCTAGATCGCTTACACAATTATACCGGTATTCAGGGACAGGCACTACAATGGTTCAGATCTTACTTATCAGACAGACATCAATTTGTCCATTTAAATGGGGAATCATCAAATCTAACGCAAGTAAATTATGGATTACCTCAGGGATCGGTTTTAGGACCCTTGCTATTCTCCATATACATGCTGCCCCTTGGAAACATTATTAGAAAACATGGAATTAGCTTCCACTGTTATGCAGATGATACTCAGCTATATATCTCATCAAGACCAGATGATTCCTTCCAACTATCCAAATTGGCAGAGTGCATCGACGATATAAAGCATTGGATGACTTGTAATTTCCTTCTTTTAAATTCTAAAAAGCGGGTAGAGCTTTCTCATACGTAGCACCTAAACTCTGAATAGCCTCCCCGATACTATTCGAGGGTCAGACACACTCTCCCAATTTAAATCTAGATTAAAGACACATCTTTTCAGCCAAGCATTCACTAATCATAGTAATGAACAGCAGCTACGCTAATTATTCTCTTTCTGCCCCTCGCCTCGGGATGCCCCCGAGGTAGGGAGAGATTCCGCCAGGCCCAGATGAACGTCAATGCCCATCCCAACTAGAGATTACGCCAGCTACATCGAAAATCCCGTGCCATCCTCCTGCGAGAGCCTGCGGACTGGCATCCATCCCCAACCAGAGCAAAGACGGACTACTTGTCACATTAATGCTAAATTTACAATACTTGGTATTTAATGCTAAATTACATCACATGACAGCAGTTTGAAGTTATGCTGCACTCAGTGACTTTGATTGGAGGTTGCTGGGTGGGTGTTTGTGGGAGTGGGGGGGCTTGTTGGTTGTGGTTTGGGGCGTTTCATTTGTTGGGGCTGTGTGGGTCTGGTCTGGTTGGTCTTGTTTTGTGGTGATGTCGGACAACAGAGGAATAAAGTTAATTATGCCATTACTATTTTCCCTGGTTGTTCCTCTGTTGTCTGTGTTGATCGCGGAATGGGACCGGGTTGGACCTGCACGGTTTCGGCGGGTGGGGCTTCCTGGGTCGCGGCTCGTGGGCTCTCCCTGTTCTTCGTGGACGTTGCTCGGTGGCTTTGGTCGGGGTCACTGAGTGCAGCTATGACACGTCAGAGGAGATCTGGCCCTCCCGGCTGAGCCTGGTTTCTCCCGAGTTTTTTTTTCTCCATTTATTCATCATTGGAGTTTGGGTTCCTCCAAGCAGTGCAGTGTTGGCTTGCTCACCGGGAGACTGCATTTATTTATTAGATATTATTTATTAGAATGATCTTGCTTGGTCTATAAACACCATGCACTGTGCTGTGTTTACCTTTCTGTGTTTTTCTTATTTGCTCCTGTAAAGCTGCTTTGGAACAATGCACATTGTGAAAAGCGCTATATAAATAAAATTGAATTGAATTGAATTTTCCTCAGTGCAACTGTCTCCAAACCATACAACATCGCTGGTCTCACTACTGCCCTGTACACCTTTCCTTTCATTCTTGCTGGTACTCTTTTATCACACAACAGACCTGACACTTTTCTCCACCCATTCCAACCTGCCTGCACACGCTTCTTCACCTCTTTTCCACACTCCCCATTACTCTGGACTGTTGACCCTAAGTACTTAAAATCCTGCACCTTCTTTACCTCTTCTCCCTGTAACCTCACTGTTTCACTTGGATCCCTCTCATTCACACACATGTATTCTGTCTTGCTGCAACTAACCTTCATTCCTCTTCTCTCCAGAGCAAACCTCCACCTCTCTAGACTTTCCACCACCTGCTCCCTGCTCTCACTACAGATCACAATATCATCCGCAAACATCATAGTTCATGGAGATTCCTGTCTGACCTCATCTGTTAGCCTGTCCATCACCACCGCAAACAAGAAGGGGCTCAGAGCATGCAGTCCCACCTTCACCGTGAACTCCTCTGTCACACCTACCGCACACCTTACCACTGTCCTACTGCTCTCATACATATCCTGCACCACTCTAACATACTTCTCTGCCACTCCAGACCTCCTCATACAATACCACAGCTCCTCTCTTGGCACCCTGTCATACGCTTTCTCTAAATCTACAAAGACACCATGCAGCTCTTTCTGACCCTCTCTGTACTTCTCCACCAACCTTCTCAAAGCACATATACTCTTTCTTGGCATGAAACCATACTGCTGCTCACAAATAATCACTTCTCCCCTTAGCCTTGCTTCTTTGTATGGCTCATCAGCTTAATACCTCTGTAGTTTACACAACTCTGCACATCTCCCTTGTTCTTAAAAATCGGCACCAAAACATTTCTCCTCCATTCCTCAGGCATCCTCTCACTCTCTAAGACCTCGTTGAACAACCTAGTTAAAAACTCTACTGCCATCTCTCCTAGACACTTCCATACCTCCACTGGTATGTCATCTGGACCAACCGCCTTCCCTCTCTTCATCCTCTTCAAAGCTCTCCTAACTTCACCCTTGCTAATCCTTTCTACTTCCTGCTCAACAATATTTGCCTCTACTACTCTTCTCTCCCTGCCATTTTCCTCATTCATCAGTTCCTCAAAGTACTCCTTCCATCTTTCCCTCACCCTCCTGTCACCTGTTAACACATTTCCATCTCTATCTTTAATCACTCTAACCTGCTGCACATCCTTTCCATCTCTATCCCTCTGCCTCGCCAACCGATACAAATCCCTCTCACCTTCCTTACTATCTAACCTTGCATACATGTCCTCATAAGCTTTCTGTTTGCCCTTTTCCACCTCTATCTTAACCTCACGCTGCATCTCCCTATATTCCTGTCTACTTTCCTCCGTCCTCTCACTGTCCCACTTCTTCCTAGCTAACCTCTTCCTCTGGATACTCTCCTGAACTTCCTCATTCCACCACCAAGTCTCCTTGTCTTCTTTCCTCCTTCCAGATGATACACCTAGCACCTTCCTACCTGTCTCCCTGATCACTTTGGCTGTAGTAGTCCAGTCATCTGGAAGCACCTCCTGACCACCTAAAGCCTGTCTCAACTCCTCCCTGAAAACTACACAGCACTCTTCCTTTTCCAACTTCCACCACTTTGTCTTCTGCTCTGCCTTTGCTCTCTTCATCTTCCTCACCACCAGAATCATCTTACACACCACCATCCTATGCTGTCTAGCTACACTCTCTCCTACCACTACTTTGCAATCGCTAATCTCCATCAGATTACAGCGTCTACATAAAATATAGTCCACCTGTGTGCTCCTGCCACCACTCTTATATGTCACCCTGTGTTCCTGCCTCTTCTGAAATTACGTGAAATTAAAAGACTTTTAGCAAAGTCTACCAACCTCTGTCCTTCTGGGTTCCTTTCCTGAAGACCAAACCTGCCCATCACTCATCCCCACTATTCCCTTCACCAACATGTCCATTAAAGTCTGCCCCTATCACCACTCTCTCACCTCTGGGAACACTCTGCATCACTTCCTCAAACTCGCTCCAGAATCTGTCTTTCTCCTCTTGCTCACAACCTACTTGTGGAGCATAAGCACTGACAACATTCAACATCACACCTTCAATTTCCAGCTTCAGACTCATCAACCTATCTGACACTCTCTTTACCTCCAGAACATTCTTCACAAACTCCTCCTTCAGGATCACTCCTACTCCATTTCTCTTCCTGTCCGCACCATGATAAAACAGTTTAAACCCTGCTCCAATGCTTCTAGCCTTGCTCCCTTTCCACCTGGTCTCCTGTACACACAGAATGTCGACTTTCCTCCTCTGCATCATATCTACCAGCTCTCTGCCTTTACCTGTCAACGTACCAACATTCAAAGTTCATACTTTCAGTCCGAAACTCCTGCCTTTCCTCTTCTCACTCTGCCTACGGACACGCCTTCCTCCTCTAACACATCTTCCTCTTCTTCTTCTTCGACCAACAGTAGCCCAATTTCCACCAGTGCCCTGTAGGTCAACGGCACCGATGGCGGTCGTTGTTAACCCGGGCCCCGACTGATCCGGTATGGAAGTCATGTTAGTGATTCGCATATTGAATTTGGCAAAAGTTTTATGTCGGATGCCCTTCCTGACACAACCCTCTCTATTTATCCGGGCTTGGGACCGGCACAAAAAGTACACTGGCTTGTGACCTCCTGTGGCTAGATTGGACAAACACCCAATTGAGACTCTGCAAACAGAAATGTCTAAAAACATTCTACGGATACAGCAAAAAAACTCCAAACAACGCCTGCAGAGCAGAATTAGGAGTGTATCCTCTAATAATTAAAATACAAAAAAAGAGCTATAAAATTCTACACTCACCTTAAGAACAGCGATACAGAGACAATCCATCACAAAGCCTTAAGCTATCAAGAGCTGAACCCAGGGAGAAGCCCCTTCTTTCAACTGATCTCAGAACTAACTCTACAACCCAAAACATGCCCAAGCCAACCCCAAACCCCAGCCAGATTAAACCAAATCATAAAAACACAAAAAGATAAATATCTCAAACACTGGACAGAAGCAACAGCTCAGCAAAGTAAATTGGAATGCTATCTGTCGTTAAACAGAGAATATAAACTGGCAGACTACCTCAAAAGCGTATCAGACCCTAAACTAAGAAAAGTCTTGAGCATGTACAGACTCAGTGATCACAAGCTCACGGTAGAGACGGGCTGACACAGACAGACATGGACACCAAGAGAAGAGCGACTGTGTCCACACTGCACACAGAATCAAGTGGAAACAGAGCTGCACTTTCTTATCTCATGTCCAAACTATACACACATCAGAGAAACATTCTTCTCCCAGTTTACAAACTTCCACTAAGACTTTAACCAGTTTCAACAAAAGGACAAGATTTCATACATACTGGGAGAAAACTCAATACGCTCAAACCTGGCTCCAAGATGTGTCAAGTCCTGCCACGACAAAAGAACAACCAGCACAACACAACAAAACACTGACACAACACACACAAACTGACACTATATGACAGGATCCTGTCACCATCACTGAGAACTTTCACCAATACTTTGCTCTTTGCTCTTTTCTGTTTATATTGATATGTATACTGTATATACTGTAGATACGTATGTACTTTTATTTTATTTTGATCTTAATCTATTCGTGCAGAATGTTTATATTTAATTTTCCTGTGCTTTGGCAATGTAATTTTTTATCATGCCAATAAAGCTTCTTTGAATCTTGAATCTTGAGAGAGAGAGAGAGAGAGAGAGAGAGAGAGGTAGCTTATCCAGCCCCCAGGGGGACTTCTCAAACCCATTCTCACCTCCTGAGGAGCAGATGGGGGGAGGGAGGAGACAGTTTTGGACAAACTGGAGCACGCTGTTGTCTCGGAGGGACGTATGAATACACTAAGAATTTGGAACTATGGACCATATGCAGTATTTGCTCTTTTTTGGAGAGTCAAATATTCCTTATTCATGATCTGACCCATTTTTGTCAATAATTTTTTTCATTATCCTATAACCTCTGAGGATTAACTTTAAATCATAGTTCTCAATTACTGTCTACGTACATATATCAAGAATTATCAATAGAAACAATTGGTCATATGTAAAAATGTGTACAATAACAATTTAGCCTAGCAACGTGTTGTAGAGTGTCCCTGTCATCCACACTGTCATCATAAACTTTTACATCAATGCACAGAGATCGATAACGTTCAGTGTTACATTATCACTCAAATCTAAAGTGATTTAAGGCTGGTGGTGTCACAGAAGCTGTAAAAAATATTTGGTTAGGTTAGGTCAAGTTCATGTGTAGCCATTACTGGATTCAAATTTACACAAGGAAATCTCTCAATTACTTTCAACATTACATCTTGTTGTAAAGATGGTATCATCATATCAGTTAATGTGAGATATATCACTTTGAAGAGCGATTTCATTTCTCTGACTCTCCTGTACGTGTGCTGTTGCTAAGAGACCAGCAGTCTGCCACATATCACCTCATGCATCCCCCGCGTGCATTTATTTCACACCCTCTGCCAGGAGAGAGCGAAGTATACCTTCACACACAGAAACTCATCTAACAATCGAATCAGACCACAGAATTCTCAAATATAAACATTACATGACATAGCCTACTATGATTCAAAGCAACCTAAAAAGAATACAAAACAAAAAAGTGGGATTTTTTACAGAATTGGTGCAGTTGTCCTTTTTAAAGACAGCCACAGATATAGTTATCCTTGTTTTTTGTTTACTTCCTCATTCACTAAAAAATAGCTCTTTGGTTTAACATGAATCAACCATGGACAGTGGTTCCATGTGTTTGTGTCAAGTTTTCTTAACAAAAAATTAACAGGTACACTCTACTCAGATACTTCATGTAGTGGGAACATGAATGAATCAAGTATATCCAACAAGATTCATACATCTCAGAATAACGTGATTGAATCATTTTTGGTTAACTTCTACCTAATTGCAACAAGTGTTTTTTTAAACATTAAACAATGATGCGAGGTCAAGCTAGAGTTGAGATCAGAAAAAAAATGATTATGGGATTAACATTATAACTATAAATCTAAATCTTTTTTAATGTATCAGTTCTCATGGTTAGACGTACTTCTTTGAAATTAGGCTAATACAAACTAAGTACAAAAGGCGCACTATTGATAGAATGCCACACAACAACACAGAACCTCAGGTGGTAAATTAATTACATGTGTCACAGAAACATATTTATATTATGTGTTAAGTATCTTCTCTCTAATTTTTAAGTTTTATTTTTATTATTTTTTGGAATGACACTTTAATAAATGCAAGATCTCAAGTATTTACAATTGAGAAAGGGATACTGCAAATGTGAAGTATTAAATGCATTTATTATGACTTTATTTTTGAAGGTTACTAAAGGCTTCAAGGAAAATAGCAGTGAGGGCAGTTAGGTTTTTTGTAAAGGAACAATTTTTAGGAAATTAATTTTAAAATGGTAAATAAATATCAAATGCTCTCTGCTGAAAACATCAGAGTTTGTCATTGGTGTTGTCTAATAACCTGTAAAAGCCAAATATAACTTGAATAAAACACCTGCCTTTGAAGAAAAGAGATTTGTTGAGAAGTTTCTGGTTATACACCAGCTATCAATATAAGTACATATTTTTGCAATGCTACAGTGCAGTGTTTGATACTCACTGAACCCAAGGGTTTACGCAAGTAGTCTGGATTTACATGCATTGAATGAGAATGGCACAAAGTGAATATTAAATATTGCATTTTCATCATAGTTTAAAGTTTTGTTTTCATCGCAATTTGTTAAGGAGTTTTTTATAAATTTGTTTAAAAAAAACTTTTTATGAACAAAGCATGTTTTAGTCCACCAGAAGATCTCTGCAACCTCAAGTTACGTCCAGCATGGCATTGTAAAATTGTCATCAAATAAACACACAGCGACATAGATGTCTTTATATTAATTTTAAAATAATATTTACACCTATTATTGTATTTTTATTTCAGAAAGCACGATTTCTCTGAGCCACTGGCAACACTCCAGTTTTTCTTTGTGACCAATTATTAAGAACAGCGGAATTTTAGATATTTTGAGGAATTGGCAAATGACACATCTCTTTTGTCAATACCTGACACAACACTACACACTCCGATTTCTATCTCCTTCCCACTCTTTCTATCCTTTACTATACTAAAAAAAGTATTGCACATATGTATTGTCTATATGTACTGTGTGTACTTCTATAGCTTCGTGCACTGTGTTAGGCTAACTGAGATCAGTCCTATAGGACTTATGCATTCCTGCCCTTTTGTTGCACCTTTTTGTTTTGCCTAAAATACAAAATATACCACGACCAACCATGGATAATGAACCAATACTACAACACAACATTAAAAAAGACAATCAAAACCTCTGGAGATTTATACTGTAACAAAGGGGTCAGGAAGGCAAAGTAGGATCCAAATGCAGCTTTATTAACAGAAGGTTGAGACAAGCAGTGAATGGTCACAAAACAGGCAAAGGGTCAAAAACAAGACAAGGATAAATGACGCACTAGACAAGAAATACTGATCAGTGTGTAATGGAGTGAGTGTGGCTTATGGAGTGTCTGGGTGATTGGCAACAGGTGAGTGTGTAATCAGAGGGGATCTTGGGAAATAGAGTCCAGGGTGAAACAATCAGTGTGGTGTGTGGCGACCTCTGGTGTCAGTGAGCAGAAATGTGACAGAGCCCCCCCCTCTAAGGAGCGGATTCCAGAAGCTCCTAATAATACAATCCAGGAGGGTGGTGGAGCGGAAGCGGGCCCGGGGGGCGGGACGGAGTGCCAGGTCAATAAGAATGGCACAGGAGCAGAGGGGTAGCGGCAGGAGGAGTGGTCTGGGTGGAGTCCCTGGTGACTTTGGTGGAACAGCCTCTTGGACTTTACTGGAATTAGCTCAGGAACAGATTTGTGGACTGGACTTGGCTCAGGAACAGATTCATGGACTGGACTTGGCTCAGGAACAGATTCGTGGACTGCACTTGGCTCAGGAACAGGCTCTTGGGCTCGACTTGGCTCAGGAGCAGATTCTTGGGCTCGACTTGGCTCAGGAGCGGACTCTTGGGCTTGACTAGATTCAGGAGCGGACTCTTGGGCTCGACTAGATTCAGTAGCGGACTCTTGGGCTCGACTAGATTCAGGAGCGGACTCTTGGGCTCAACTAGATTCAGGAGCGGACTCTTGGGCTCGACTAGATTCAGGAGCGGACTCTTGGGCTCGACTAGATTCAGGAGCGGACTCTTGGGCTCGACTAGATTCAGGAGCGGACTCTTGGGCTCGACTAGATTCAGGAGCGGACTCTTGGGCTCGACTAGATTCAGGAGCGGACTCTTTGGCTCGACTAGATTCAGGAGCGGACTCTTGGGCTCGACTAGGCTCAGCAAATGGTCACAAAACAGGACCAGGCAAAGGGTCAAAAACAAGGCAAGGATAAATTAAGCACTAGACAAAAAATACCGAGCAGTGTGTAATGGAGTGAGTGTGGTTTATATAGTGTCTGGGTGATTGGCAACAGGTGAGGGTGTAATCTTGGGGGATCTTGGGAAATAGAGTCCAGGATGAAACAGTCAATGTGGTGTGTGGCGACCTCTGGTGGCAGGGAGCGGATATGTGACATGTACAGCCCACTTGCAGCTGACCCACCCATTTGCAGTTGGTTCTGACCTCGGATTATACCTAACTTCTGGTTTCTGACAGCAAAATTCCCAATTGCTATATGCACATTTCCCCTGCTATAACTGGCAATATTTAGCTTTGATGGGCTTCACTTTCAAACAAGTCCATCCAATCCAACTGGTGTAGTGGTTAATGCATTGGGTTTGTAATAGGCAGGTCATTGGTTTGATGCCTGCCTTTTTATTATTCTAAATGAAAACAGGGGAATCTTATCTGCAATAATGAAAAAACTCTCTCTCAAGAAGTAGTGGTTGTGATATATTAAATGTTTACGAGTTCACTTTTAGAGACAAGCGACTTGCCGTAGCTGTGGGGCGTTGCATGGCTTGTGGGGGGCGGGTTCAATCTCCCTGAGTAAATGGTGACGAAAGTACACCTGCCGTCTCACGTGTGGTCTTTGTGAACAAATACACTACAGAAAAATTGGCGAGGAGGATCAAGTTTTCTTTAAAGCATGGCGCTTATTGGAAATATAAGCAAGTTTTAATTGACTGTGGGAGTCAGTGCTGATGTAGTCTCTCTCATTTGTAAAAGGTAAGTAATGGATGCAGGAGTTGGCAGAAAAAGAATCCAGACTTTGCTGGAAGATCTGCATCTCACTGCTGGAGGCTGAGAGGGCAGAGGGCAGGTTGCTATGGAAATATTAACTTGTTTCACTCTCACATGCTCTTTCAGTGATGTGAATCATAAACTTTTATAAAAGTGATGTACAGGTTGCCAATGATGTATGTAAACTTTGCTGACAACAGACATGGGCCAGAGGCAACCAGGATATACAGGGATCAGCATTTTTCTTACTCACAGAATTCATTCATTTTTTAACGAAAATTCTATTCAGGATCCTTGAATTATAATAACCCTTATTACTTTTTTAAAAGTTCATTAAAACTACAACCGTAGAATACGTTGTTGTTTTTCAACAATGACTTTAAAGTTATTTTTATGTGGGATTGAAGGTGGTGGTCTCTTTGTGAAATTGTACCAGACTCTTGCATGAACTAACAACTCCAATCATTAGCAAGAAAGAAAGAAAGAAAAAAGTTACCATTGAGATTTAAAGGGGTCATTTGGCACGAACACATGTTTTTCTGTGTCTTTTGTGTGTTATAAGTTGCCCATGCATGTATTAGACACCTAAAATTGCAAAAATTAAAGTGTCAACAAAAGATGCATTCTATCTAAAAGCGAATGCTCACCCAAGACCTGCCTGAAGCGCCTCGTGTAACCACACCCCCACAAATCTACGTCAGTTCGTGGTATGAGTTGACTGAGACCGCCCAAATGTATACGTAAGCAAGGTGGATGTACCTGTCAGTACAATTGCTTTGGAACCTGATGTTTCAAATATGTTAAGAGGTGTTACATTTCCGTCACACGCATGCAGTATTCGACCAATCACTACGCACTGGTTAACTGGCCAATCATAGCACACCTCGCTTTTCAGAGTGATGAGCTTTGTTAAAAATCTGGGCGTTTCAGAGAGGCGGGGTAGAGAGGAGATATAATATTTGTTCAACAAGTCCTCCAACTCATACGACCACATTGGTCATTTTCAACGTTCCCCAAATACGACCCCATGGAGCATTTCCTAAAATAGCGCCTCTACTGGCAGCAGGAGAAGCTTTTGTCTACCATCTTTATAAAATTATGTATTGCGCTATGCAATGATGACACGTATTGGAGTGTGATTTTCACTTTAAACTGTCAGGATGAACTGTATTTACATTACAAATTACACCATTCACGCATTTTGAGCAAGCATCGTAACCCATTAATTTATTGTATAACATAAAACACAGCATATAAAACAGTCACAATTGTTTTACAAAACGTACAAATATTCCAAGTGTACCGAGGTCAAACGATTGATTTTAAAGGAGTGGTGCAACGGTGTGTCATGCATTCTGACTTCTTTACAATGTTAAATGTGCTGTCTTCTCATGCTTAACATGGTCAACTTGTCAAAAAACGAGTTGGGCGTAATACGTATTATTTCTGTGCTCGATACACTCCCCCAGCGATCGTACAAGTTTCAGAAAGTTTTTTTCGAACATACAAAACTGTTTCGTAACAATTTTTCTTAGAATCAGAATCAGAATCAGAAAGAGCTTTCCAAGTATGTTTGCACATACAAGGAATTTGTTTTGGTGACAGGAGCATCCAGAACACAGAAACAGCAACAACAGTACACAGAGAACATAACACAATAGAATACAGTACACAACGATTTAAATAAGGGCCTATGGGTATAAAAAATTAAGAAATACAATACAATAAACATAAGATAAAGATATAGAGAGTAAAGCTATGTATGTATGTAAATATGTACAAGTAAAAAATAAGAATAGACTATTGTAGTACAAGGTATGTGCTATATACAGCAGAATGAATGAAATATAATTTACAGAAAAAGTTGTATAAAAATAGATAGTGTATTATCTGGAGGATATAATTAATATTGCACTTAATTATTATTGCACAGAGTTATTAATTGCACGGTGTGTAAAAACATTTAACTGTTCAAGAGGTAGATGGCCTGAGGGAAGAAGCTGTTTTTGTGTCTGGTTGTTTTGGTGCTCAGTGCTCTGTAGCGCCGACCAGACGGCAGCATTGTGAAGAGATGATGGCTTGGATGTGAGAGGTCCAGGGTGATTTTCTGAGCCCTTTTCCTCACTCTGGCTGTATACAGTTCTACCAGAAAGACTCGGGAGGCAAGATTATGTGACAATGAACATTTATTTAGACAACTGGTCAGCGACAATGTCGAAACTGGTAAAGTATATAGTTCTTTGGCGTAGGCCCCGTCCATAGCTTGCATCCAGAGGGTCAAGGATTCCTGCACTTCCTGCCTGATGATGAAGGCAGGGGCGCAGCCAACCCCTAAGAATTGTAGAGGGCTTAGCCTCTGGAGCGGGGCCTACCCCCAAAGAATTGAAGGAAGAAAATTCTACCCACCGGTTGAAGTTTCTTGAGGCTCCTGAATAACGAGATTAAGAATGAGATTGTTAGTAAGACATCAATTATAAAAATTCACCGAATCGTGAGTGAAACTTTGTAATATCTTCATACTCTAGTGAACCTTCATTTTGTAAAAGGGGGAGGTTGTGAGGGGGCGAAAGTCATAAAGGGTGGTATGGTTACTAGTAGGGGACTATTCGGAATATCCCTTGGGGATTATGACTGTGAGAGGCCACAGCATGGGACGAGAGTCTCGATAGGCCGTGACATAGGGACAAGCCTCGATAGGCCACAACGTTAAGACGAGCCTCGATAGGCCACAACATTGAGACGGGGCCTTGATAGGCTGTGACATTAAACAGAGGCCTCGATAGGCCATGACATTGAGACGAGCCTCGATAGGCCACAACATTGAGACGAAAGCCTCGATAGGCCACAACATTGAGACAGGGCCTCGATAGGCCATAACGTAGAAAAGGGGCCTCGATAGCCCACAACATAGAGACAGGGTCTCGATAGGCCGCAACATTGAGACAGGGCCTCGATAGGCCACAACATTGAGACGGCGCCTTGATAGGCCGTGACATTAAACAGAGGCCTCGATAGGCCATGACATTGAGACGAGCCTCGATAGGCCACAACATTGAGACGGGGCCTTGATAGGCCGTGACATTAAACAGAGGCCTCGATAGGCCATGACATTGAGAAGAGCCTCGATAGGCCACGACATTGAGACGAAAGCCTCAATAGGCCACAACATTGAGACAGGGCCTCAATAGGCCACGACATTTGAGACAGGGCCTCGATAGGCCACAACATAGAGACAGGGCCTCGATAGGCGACAACATTGAGACAGGGCCTCGATAGATCACAACATTGAGACAGGGCCTCGATAGGACACGACATTGCGACAGGGCCTCGATAGGCCACGACATTGCGACAGGGCCTTGATAGGCCACAACGTTGAGACAGGGCATCGATAGGCCATGACGTTGAGATGAATACCTTGATAGGCCGCGACAGAGACTGAGTCTCAATAGGCCTAATTTAAGACGTGATCGAAGAGTATTAAATGAGAAGCGAGACACCACCACCAGTATATGCATGAAAAAAAATTACAAAAAATAATAATAATACCTTGATTGATACTTGATAGAGCTTGCTGGGCATCAAGGATGATTTTGGAGTCGGGTCTTATGTCTGATTCGAAAGCTGAGGAAGACCATCTACCCATCAACTTGATAGCTGCCGTTGAAACCCCACATTCGGCTGCGGTAGTGGCTGCCCCAATCCTGAAGGAGTGTCCGGTGTAAAGCAGGGGAGATAGGTCGCAGCTTGCATAAACGGAAGCTAGGTGAGTTTTAAACCAGGCTTTAGTGACTGGAGCGACATTGGACAAAATAAATAGGGCGAAGTGTTGGGGCGTTTTAGGACGAATTTTTAGATATTGTATTGTGGAGTTAAAGGGACAGAAGCTGTTGCTAATTTTGGAAATTGTTATGGTGGTACCAGATCCTAGTTTGTCGTTCTTAGAGTGCTTAAGGAAAAGCGTGAAGAAATTGTTTGAGAAATGGATGTTGGAGAAAGAGAGACCACGTGTTGGATCGAATTGTTTGGATTCTGATGTAAATTCTCCTGGGCGCATGAATCCGTAAAAAGCTATTAAAAACAGGGCTTCTAGCAAGATGTTAATATATTGGGAGAACTGACCATTACGCACTGAGATGATTAATCTATGTAAAATGGATAATGTGATGGGCAGGCGTCCATCTTTTGGTTTGCTGGAGGATTTAGCTAGACCTTTAAGTAGCAAGCGCACAGCTGGGACGGTGAAGAGACTAGGATAATCAGGGTTGAAGTACCTGGCGTAAAATTGAATACCTGCCAGTAATCTATGAATAGAAGATATTTTTAAATTGTGATTCTCATAATTGTGAACTAGAAAGGAACAAACCGTCATGATCATAATCGGGAATAGGGGAATTTGAAACGAAAACCAAAATTGTAAACAAGGACCAGGCAGAGGTATAAGCATTGAGTGTGGAGGGAGCCACGCCTTTGGAGATGTATTGTCTGGCCGAGTTAAGCAAATCGTCTAATTTAATGTTATCTCCGCTAAAGTGGGGCAAGGTGTTGGATCCGGTTTGGCAGATGGGCATAGCCGTCTGAAAGCCTTGGATGATGTTATTTCTGAGATGGGGAGACACCGTAACTACTGCTGGTGAAACGAAACGCCTATCGAAAACTTGCGCTGGGACGGCAGTGGAGAGGTTGTAAAGAGAAGTCGTGAGTGGAGCGAGAGCATCTTGGAATGGTGTCTGAACTGTGGGTCTTTTCAGTGCAGCGGTAGAAGTCAAAGGTATTTCCGAATGGTCTCTTGCGCCTGGGGAAGGAGGGAAAATCGGTAAGGACCTTGAGCTCATCTGTGGGTTCATTCCGGTGTTTGCGAAAGTATTTTCAAAGACCGCCATTTTAGATTCTAGTCTTTTAATCGTTTTTGAAAGGCTTTGGACGACTTGGATGAGCTGAGTGTTGATGCCGCTGTGTTCGGGGAGAGGAGGAGAAGATGAAATCCGTACTGGCTGCGTGGATCTTTTAGCTGGCCGAGGTGAAGAAGACTTGGCGGTCCTCTTCTTGCCGGCTTGTTTTGTCTGGGTTGTCGGCGCTGGAGTTGTCTTATTCCATCCGTGTTAACGGGAGGGCTACCCAGAGCATGTTTTCTCTAGAAATTCCTGGGTTGACGGGAATGCCGGCGGCCTCGAGAGTGCTGGCGATGCTATCCAAAGACCGCTGGGCCCATGGTGAGTTGCGGCACTGGATCCGAGTACTGCGCCTCACGTTAAGAGGGGATGGAGGGACAAAATCGTCTTCGGAGTCTGTATAGTCGCAGACGGCGTATTCCTTCTGTGACATTTTTAGTTTTTTCAACTGTTCGCTCGAGTAAAATCCAGAGGCTTCAACAGAGAGTAAGTGGTGATATTATATACTACAAGTGTTGGATGATGATTGGTTGGATGTTAATTGTATAGGTCTATACGTAGTAGGTGACTTGATATTGAGTCTTCCCGGCAGAACTTGCGCTGAAGCTTACATTTCTTGGAGGGTGGGCAGGGGAGCACCAATGATCTTCTCAGCAGTCCGAACTGTCCTCTGTAGTCTTCTGATGCCTGACTTTGTGGCTGAGCCAAACCAGACAGTGATGGATGTGCAGAGGACAGACTCTATGACAGCTGAGTAAAACTGTTTTAATAGAGTTTGTGGTAGGTTGAACTTCTTCAGCTGATGTAAGAAGTACAACCTTTGCTGGGCTTTTTTAGCAATGGAGCCAATGTGATTGTCCCACTTCAGGTTCTGAGAGATGGTGGTGCCCAGGAACCTGAATGACTCCACTGCTGCCACAGTGCTGTTCATGATGGTGAGAGGGGGGAGTGCAGGGGGGTTTCTCCTGAACTCCACAATTGTCTCCACTGTTTTAAGCGTGTTCAGCTCCAAGTTGTTATGACTGCACTAGACAGCCAGCTGCTCAGCCTCCTGTCTGTACGCAGACTCATCACCATCCTGGATGAGGCCAATGAGTGTGGTGTCGTCTGAGAACTTCAGAAGTCTGACAGAAGGGTCCTGGGCAGTGCAGTCATTTGTGTACAGGGAGAAGAGCAGTGAGGAGAGAACGCACCCCTGGGAGGCGCCAGTGCTGATTGTGAGGGTGCTGGATGTGAGTTTCCCCATTCTCACTAACTGATGCCTGTCTGTCAGAAAGCTGGTGATCCACTGACAGATAGAGCCAGGAACAGATAGCTGGGTTAACTTTGTCTGGAGCAGTGATGGGATGGTGGTGTTGAAAGCGGAGCTGAAGTCCACAAACAGGATCCTCACATAGGTCCCTGGTCTATCCAGATGTTTCAGGACAAAATGCAGCCCCATGTTAACTGCATCCTCAACAGACCTGTTTGCTCTGTAGGCAAACTGCAGGGGTCCAGTAAGAGTTCTGTGATGTCCTTCAGATAAGCCAGTACCAGTCTCTCGAATGACTTCATGACCACAGATGTGAGAGCGACGGGTCTGTAGTCATTCAGTCCTGTGATTTTGGGTTTCTTTGGGATGGGGATTATGGTGGAGTGCTTGAAACAGGAAGGAACTGTGCACAGCTCCAGTGATCTGTTGAAGATCTGTGAGAAGATGAAGGTCAGTTGAATAGCACAGCTTTTAAGACAGGCTGGGGCGATACCATCTGGGCCTGGTGCTTTTCTTGTCTTTTGTTTCCTGAAGACTCGGCACACATCCTCTTCACTGATCTGAAGTGCAGGAGGTGGGGTGACTGAAGGTGATAGGTGTTGTGTAGAGAGAATGTCAGAGTTGGAGTGAGGTGTAAAGTTAGCATTTTCAAATCTGCAGTACAAGTCATTCAGATCATTGACCAGGTGTTGATTGCCTGCAAAATTGGGGGATGGTGGCTTGTAGTTGGTGATGTCTTTAAGGCCTTTCCACACAGACGCAGGGTCCCTTATTGGACAATTCTCCCAGAAAAGCACGCGGCACACCCATGCGGCAGCATGGAAAGCAGGAGAAGGAGCATGCACAGACGTCACTTTCACTTGTGTACAGGAGAGAGAGAGAGAGCATACATTCGCGAAGTTCAGGTGTTTGTTTGTTCACTGCATTTGGGTGATGAATGTTATATAAACGGTGGATGTAACTCTGGATTTGGAGATCGTTTGAAACTGATATATAGAGCCGTCCCAGCGCTAAAAGATGCCGGATATGAACCGCATGCGGTGAGTGAAACTGATGTCTGTGTTTGTTTGGCAATGGGTGCGCATGTGCTTTAGGTCAGCCTACCCCTCCCCCCCCTGTACGCGCCGTATGCTTTTGGAAATAACCGTACAGCTGTATCTATCTTTTATAAATGTGATCAAACTAAATACTCTTCGAAGATACGAAGTATGCAATACTACTCTGTAGGTACTCAAGATTAATATGAGATTGGCAAAAACCACGTGTGTTAGGGCCGCTTTAATGAGAAAAAGATGCTGAAATGAGCACCATTTGCAGTAAATTTTCACGTCCTGTGAACTTCCAGGTTTAACACACATTTAAAATTACGGCCAGACGAAGTGATAGGTCAGCTGTTGTTTGTGAGAAAGCATTGGTTCTCGTGTATCTTGTGACCGATTGCATCTTATTGACTCTCGATTGCGTCATGACATCAGTCTGAACGAACTCTGCCTACATGCGTTGCATACATGGATAATATTTGTCTAAATTTATTTCTGGCTTTAATTCAGAAGGTTTGCAACGCGATTTGTTTTATAATATACTGTTTGTTTATCAATTTATGCAATAAATACCTGTGACTGTACATTCACACGTGTTGCGTTTTGTATGGTTCAGTAATATTTAGGTTTTAGGGTGGGGGTTGGGTTAGGGGTTCAAAAATATCTTTAAATATATAAATATTAATGAAATTATTGATCAATTCATAATTGTGTTTATGAATCACAATTCTGTTGGTCATAATAAGGTGCTTGTACAAACGACCGACTGGGTCGTTTTTTTGGGAGGACAGTCTGTATTCGTTTTAGCCGTGTCATGTGACTCCTTTAACATTTTGGTTTAGATTCCTGATGTTGTTAGTATAATATTGATTTGATAAAGATGTACAGTAATAATTTTAACCATTAATAATTGTTAAAGTCCCAGTGAAATAAAAAATTACACTGCTTATTTTTTCATGAAATATTGCAGTGTTTATTGTAAATAGTTTATCAATGTGGGTCATTCTCTTTTTAAAAATCGTGTGCCCTCATAATCTTTAGTAAAAATCTGAAAATGCACTTCTGTCCTGTAGTGACTATCAATCTTAGATGACGAATGTTTGACGGCTTGGGTGGAGCAACCATTAACTCCTCCCCTTTAACTGTCAGTCTGCTGCCAGTTCCATTTCAAAATGCAACCGCTGTTTTTATATATCCAATCAAATCGAAGTGAACGACTAAAGCCACGCCCACTATTTTTCTCATTCAAAATTCCATTTCACTTCGAAATGCGTCAAAATCTGAAAGTTAAAATGATCGCAACTTCAAGTTCATTTTTAAATGTTGCTCTTATACATAGAAAACACTGTACCCGTTTTTATAAGGCATTATAGAATCCACTTGCTAAAAACTTCCTGTGCATAGCCTAATAACACATAATAGGTCAACTCTTCTGTGTAAATACATGTATGGTACAGAAGACTGATATCCTTTTGGATCGTAATTTTTTTTAAGATTCGATGATCTTAATTCAAGACCTAGTCAGTTTCTTTGTGACAATTTTAAGATTGTTTTAAGATGTTTTACCCAAAGATAGCAAATTTCTATTTGACTACTTATAAAAACCCTAAAAAAAATTGAAAAGGTGCATTTTAACTTCAGAAACTCACACAGTCCGTATGAGTTTTGATTAATCAATTGACAAAAGGTTTGATATTCTCTTTCATTATAGCTTTAATGATTTTTTATTTTTGCACATTACAGCTGATAAAGTGATGCCTGCCTAGGCACTGAATGTTTTTCTGCTCCTCCTAAAGAAAAAAAAAATTAAATATCAATAAAAAACATCCTAATAAAATTTCAATTTGTGCAAACATTAAGGTGATCAGTTAGAATAACTATCCTAAATCCTGAGCCATCATTATGAGGATAAGGAGTTAAAAGTACAGTAACCTCATAGTGCTCAAATATTTCATATGTATCTGCTAGTCCTTAAAAGTTAAAAAAATATATATAAACAAACAAACAACTTTGCAAACATGTCTTGAGAAACTGATATAGGGGAAGAAACATGAATATCTGTTTCATGTCACTCACAACACTTATAGAGTCTGTTGAGTCTGGTGATGTCATTCTGGCTCATCTGAGTAGCTCCACCTAGCTGAACATTGCTGTTTGGAATAGGAACCATAGTAGGATAGCCATTCTTAGAGAAAGCATATCTGTAGATACACATGACACCGACACCATTAGAATATGAATCAGGTACACCTTACACAGAGAGAAACCTTATCATTTTTGACATTTGTGATGTCACTCACCTCTCGTACTGCATCACAGAAGTATAGTCATAGGAAGTGCCCTGGTTAAGAGTGTTGATTTTGTTGAAGTTGTACTTCATGTCTGATAAACAAACAAAACATTCACCATTGGTCCTAATCAAAAATCTAACAGGGTTGAATATCTAACTTTGTGGTCTTGTATTGAACAAATACCATCTTGGATGTTGTCCCAGACGATCTGGATGTAACTGTCACGGTCACTGCGGGTTTGCTCATGGTTGAAGCCAAGAGCATGGAGCAGCTCATGCTGGATAGTACTGTGGTAAATGCAGCCATTACGGGCCAGAGAAACAGTCTGGACAGAACCCTGACGACCAACGTATGAGTAACATCTGTAAGGTCAAAGTAAAACATCTTTTTCTAACCATGATTATTTTGATGTGATTGTGTGTTTTGCTAACAGTCACACAATGCTTAACGTCTTGATTTTATGTCTGTATGTGGTGTTTTCTGTTTCCACTGTAATCGTGGTTCTGTTACGTACCCACTGCGGGACTCAATGCTGATGTAGTCTCTCTCATTATTACGAGGGAAGAAACGGATGCAGGAGGTGGAAGAGAAAGAGTCTAGACCACGCTGGATGATCTGCAGCTCACTGGAGGCTGAGGGAGTAAAAGACAATGTTTGCTACGGAAATATTATTTTGTTTCAGACTGACATGCTTTTGCACTGATTGGAAAACTCGAGCAATCAATTCTGCAATCTTCTACTCTTTCATTCTTTTGAGACACTGAGTGGAATCATAAATCATTACATGAGTGACGTACAGTAGTGGTTGGCAATGACGTATGGTACCCAAATGTTGCCGTCGCTGTACTTGGGCCAGAGGCAATTATAGGATGTGCAGGGATCAGCATTTTTCTCATTCACAGCAATGTCATCCAACAGCTTGGGCTCATCAGGTTCAGGAACTTACAGAAATAAAAAAATATAGTTGACTCTCAGTATCTAAACATATGCATGAATCCCAGGTCAGAAAGAAAAGTGTATGTTATTATTATTTTATTGTTTAAAGATTGCAGATAATTCTATATTTAGCACACATGAAGCATAATCAGAGGTATATAAAAAGCTATTTTTAGTGTTTGTGTATACGTACCAATGCCTTTGTTGGCTCTATGCAACAGTTCAGACACAGGCAGCTCAGCAAGGTCCTCCTCAATAACTATAATAAAACACATCAGATCATTTCATCAATGGATTCCATAAAAATCTTTGCTGAGTTTGAATCTGAGCAGTATTAAATCTGGACGTATTTGACTTACCAGGCTACATTTGAGGTTTGCCAGAACACCACAGATAACACAGAAATGAAAAAATATATAAAACAGTCAGCAACATTTTTCATTTTTACATGTATTTGCATTTATAAATGTAAAACATCAGCATGTACAGTCTCATACCTTCCCTTCAACAGAGAAAGCCAGCAGCATGGCCAACAGGCCAAAAGTCACTTTGGTCATAAACATGGCGGGCAAAAACCTGCAGAAGCACAGCAAAACAGTTTAATTCAAAACGATTTACGCATTAAACTAAAAGATTCTTGTATGACTAGATATACGCAATATCAGTTCAGTTTTCTTATATAATTTTGTGATCTTTATTGATTGGGTGGAGGCTTTGGTTTTTTTAGCCTCTTTCTGCACTGTATATAATATTGTAATGTGTATTATTTTCTAAACTGTGTAAAAAATCAAAAGCAAAAGGCAGCATTTAATAATCCAACAGAAAGCCAAATCTAATGTTAAAATGTTAACCAAACATATAAAATATACATAATATTAATGCCATTAAACATAACTTATGTTGACATATGTTTCTCAAAAACTAGATTCATGACATGACACTATATAAAAACCTGCTACGCTAATTTAAAATCTTAAATGTAAATCTACATTATGATTAAATTTATAGGCCCTTCTTCACACGCAGCTAAACATCGGACAATTTCATCAAATATTACAACAGACCTCAAGGGGGAAAACACATCAGTTCTCTTACCTTAGATTTCCAAAGCCAGTGCAATCCTGCAGCCACAGGACACTTTTATACCCTGACGGGGGTTTGTGTTACTACGGCATTCACGTATGTGGGCAACAGAACTTGCTGACATAGTAAACACGGACAATACTGTATGGGCATCAAGATTTTATCATGTTGAGATTTGTGGAACCTTGGTGTGAACAGGTGGGAAATTCCCTCATGTTAGTTCATACGACCACATGTCAGACACAATATTAGACTGATGAGAGGAGATACTAAGAATTACAGAAACTGTATGAAAAAATGCGTAATAAGATGTTTTTACTTTAAATTCTAAAATTTTGTTAATCACCTCTGGAAAGCCTGAATAAATCCTAGATCAAATCAATCATGATCACTGATCGTCAGGTTAAATCAGGTTTTGGTAAATCAACTCAAAATGATTTTGATCTTGACTTTGTATGAAGCTTTATTTTTGTGCTACTTTTTATTTTACATAACCAATACACTGATGCAGGTTAAGCATAGAAGTCGACAACTCTCATGAGATCTTCAGGATCTTCAGTACACTTCTTCGTGTTTGTTTGTTTGTTTTATTGGCTGTATTTCTTGGTGTTGAATGCAGTAGCATTTAAAAAGCACCAAGAGTCCGTTTTGAATTACAATTTAAACAACTTTTAAAATTCATGACACGAGAAAGTGCAAAACTCTCAGTAGGATGTGACCCAAAGATAAAACAAAATTATACATAAATCCATAGTTTTTTCATTGCAGAGTGTTATTGCTAAAATAGGAATGAAACAATTATGGCCCCAGAACAAAAATAAGTGTGCATGTTAAACATTGAACATTTGAGAAATTGCCAGATGTTGTTTATAAAAATGTATTTGTTTTCAAAATAAACACAGATTATGATAGCTGGCACAGGCTATGAATTACTTCATTGTGAACAACAGTGATTATTGTTG